>NW_026871508.1:0-116321 GCF_028564815.1 Eubalaena glacialis
CTCAGCCCCAAGAGTGTCCAGCCTTATGTCTCATCCAGCTGTGGGTCTAGATATGGTCAATCCAGGTTGCATCAGAGACCCTGAACGGATTTTGTAAGAATTTCTCTCTCTTTCACTGTCTTTGTTTTGTGGGTTTTTTAAAGTAATTTATGTTTAGAATGGGTCTTGGCTGCTTTTCCCTGCTGTGTTTATGCCGCTTTACACCCTCTTGATTCACTTGCAGAGAGATATCGATACATAGGTTTTCAGATTCTTACTAGTCAGATATATTATTGTGCGGTGACTAGGGGGTGTTGAGTCCACTTCACTGAGCAGGGAGTAGGCCTTGTCTATTACGTATTTGGCTTATGGAGCGGTGTCTGAGCTAATTTCAAACCCTTGTTTTATGCATCACCCCACCTCACCTTTCCCGTTAAGCAGCCATAGTGTGTCTTCTAAAGGTGTGCCTCTGTTCTGTTTTGTAATTCAGTTCAAGTGTAACGATTTTGACATTCCCTCAATAAGCGATATCTTAGGAGAAGGGCCTTTTACTGTGTGACTTATTTCACTTAGAATCATCGTATCTAAATTCACTCATCATGCTGCTAACTAGCCTTATGACATTGATTTCATGGCTGAGTGATATTCCATTGTGTCAAGTACCACCATTTCTTTATCCATTTTTCTCTTTCCTGGGATATTGAAGGTGTACCGAAGCGGAGGTTCTTGGCAACAGAGCAGCCGTAAACTTTAGGGTGCCTGTGTCTTGTTGATTTTTACTTTTCCCAATTTATACGCCCATGAGTGGAAGTGCCCTATGCTCTCTACGCTGTGTTTATTACTTGTTTCAGGACACACCGTACTCTTCTCCAGAGTGCCTCTTGGCAATTTACATCCCGCCCATCAGCGTAGCAAGGTTCCCATGTCTCCATGGCCTGTCCTGCTTTTCTGGTTTTTACTGTTTGTTCAGCATGGCCCTTTTGACCGAGGGCAAGCGAGACTTCTTTGTAGCGCTGATTTGCCCTTCCGGCTTGCTTGGTTGGCCAAAAAGGGCGTATGCGTTTTTTCCTGAATATATTCAGGAAAAAACGCATACGCCCTTTTAGGCCAAGGGCATCATTGTCAAAGTTTTGCCGCTTTTCATGTGCTTTAAAGGCGAGTCGAATCTACCTCCTGAAATCTGTTTCCTGCAAATCTGCCTTGCTTTCAAATCCTCTTCGTTGCCTTCCCTCAATATATTTGTGGACGAGAGTTCTCATTTATAACTCTGCACGTTTGTGAATTGCAGTGCCCCTGAGCTCCATTTGTCTCCTCGCTTTTTTGGGAGCTGGCCGCAAAAGCGCAGGATTGCTTCAGGCCCTATATTGTTTCTGGGGGGCAGGCTGAGCCTGTGGTTCCTTCTTCTTCCTGATGGGAAAATGGAGTGACCTATGCCTGTCCCAACACCTAGGGCTCGTCTCTCGTTGGTTCCGCGTCTTCCCGTTCATCCTCAGGAAAAATTGCAACCTGTACAATCAGGAGGTTAAAGGTGCTGATTCTCCAAGTAGGGAGATGGTTAGTCAAGCGGCTGGAATGGCGAACCCGAGCACAAGGAGAGGAGAAATGAGGTGCGTTTTAGAAACCTTTCCCGATCTCATGGCATACCATCTTCTGGGTTTCCCATGCATGTTTTGATGTAGGAAGATGCCCTTGTACCTGGAGATTTGAGACCCATGGGGTGTGTTCCCCGCAGTGTTACTTTAAAGTATCTGCGTTTGCTCACCCAACCTCACCAATCCTCTCAGCCCCAAGAGTGTCCATCCTTATGTCTCATCCAGCTGTGGGTCTAGATATGGTCAATCCAGGTTGCATCATAGACCCTGAACGGATTTTGTAAGAATTTCTCTCTCTTTCACTGTCTTTGTTTTGTGGGTTTTTTAAAGTAATTTATGTTTAGAATCGGGCTTGGCTGCTTTTCCCTGCTGTGTTGATGCCGCTTTACACCCTCTTGATTCACTTGCAGAGAGACATCAATACATAGGTTTTCAGATTCTTACTAGTCAGATATATTCTTGAGTGGTGACTAGGGTGTGTTGAGTCCAGTTCACTGAGCAGGGAGTAGGCCTTGTCTTTTACATATTTGGCTTATGGAGCGGTCTCTGCACTAATTTCAAACCCTTGTTTTATGCATCACCCCACCTCACCTTTCCCGTTAAGCAGCCATAGTGTGTCTTCTAAAGGTGTGACTATGTTCTGTTTTGTAATTCAGTTCAAGTGTAGCGATTTTGACATTCCCTCTATAAGCGATATCTTAGGATAAGTGTCTTTTTCTGTGTGACTTATTTCACTTAGAATCATCGTATGTAAATCCACTCATCATGCTGCTAACTAGCCTTATGACATTCATTTCATGGCTGAGTGATATTCCATTGTGCCAAGTACCACCATTTCTTTATCCATTTTTCTCTTTCCTGGGATATTGAAGGTGTACCGAAGCGGAGGTTCTTGGCAACAGAGCAGCCGTAAACTTTAAGGTGCCTGTGTCTTGTTGATTTTTAGTTTTCCCAATTTATACGCCCATGAGTGGAAGTGCCCTATGCTCTCTACGCTGTGTTTATTACTTGTTTCAGGACACACCGTACTCTTCTCCAGAGTGCCTGTTGGCAATTTACATCCCACCCATCAGCGTAGCAAGGCTCCCCTGTCTCCATGGCCTGTCCTGCTTTTCTGGTTTTTTACAGTCTGTTCAGCATGGCCCTTTTGACCGAGGGCAAGCGAGACTTCTTTGTAGCGTTGATTTGCCCTTCCGGCTTGCTTGGTTGGCCAAAAAGGGCGTATGCGTTTTTTCCTGAATATATTCAGGAAAAAACGCATACGCCCTTTTTGGCCAAGGGCATCATTGTCAACGTTTTGCCGCTTTTCATGTGCTTTAAAGGCGAGTCGAATCTACCTCCTGAAATCTGTTTCCTGCAAATCTGCCTTGCTTTCAAATCCTCTTCGTTGCCTTCCCTCAATATATTTGTGGACGAGAGTTCTCATTTATAACTCTGCACGTTTGTGAATTGCAGTGCCCCTGAGCTCCATTTGTCTCCTCGCTTTTTTGGGAGCTAGCCGCAAAAGCGCAGGATTGCTTCAGGCCCTATTTTGGTTCTGGGGGGCAGGCTGAGCCTGTGGTTCATTCTTCTTCCTGATGGGAAAATGGAGTGACCTATGCCTGTCCCAACACCTAGGGCTCGTCTCTCATTGGTTCCACGTCTTCCCGTTCATCCTCAGGACAGATTGCAACCTGTACAATCAGGAGGTTAAAGGTGCTCATTCTCCAAATAGGGAGATGGTTAGTCAAGCAGCTGGAATGGTGAACCCGAGCACAAGGAGAGGAGAAATGAGGTGCGTTTTAGAAAGCTTTCCCGATCTCATGGCATACCATCTTCTGGGTTTCCCATGCATGTTTTGATGTAGGAAGATGACCTTGTACCTGGAGATTTGAGACCCATGGGGTGTGTTCCCCGCAGTGTTACTTTAAAGTATCTGCGTTTGCTCACCCAACCTCACCAATCCTCTCAGCCCCAAGAGTGTCCAGCCTTATGTCTCATCCAGCTGTGGGTCTAGATATGGTCAATCCAGGTTGCATCATAGACCCTGAATGGATTTTGTAAGAATTTCTCTCTCTTTAACTGTCTTTGTTTTGTGGTTTTTTTAAAGTAATTTATGTTTAGAATCGGGCTTGGCTGATTTTCCCTGCTGTGTTTATGCCGCTTTACACCCTCTTGATTCACTTGCAGAGAGATATCAATACATAGGTTTTCAGATTCATACTAGTCAGATATATTCTTGTGCGGTGACTAGGGGGTGTTGAGTCCAGTACACTGAGCAGGGAGTAGGCCTTGTCTATTACATATTTGGCTTATGGAGCGGTGTCTGAGCTAATTTCAAACCCTTGTTTTATGCATCACCCCACCTCACCTTTCCCGTTAAGCAGCCATAGTGTGTCCTCTAAAGGTGTGCCTCTGTTCTGTTTTGTAATTCAGTTCAAGTGTAACGATTTTGACATTCCCTCTATAAGCGATATCTTAGGAGAAGGGCCTTTTACTGTGTGACTTATTTCACTTAGAATCATCGTACCTAAATCCACTCATCATGCTGCTAACTAGCCTTATGACATTGATTTCATGGCTGAGTGATATTTCATTGTGTCAAGTACCACCATTTCTTTATACATTTTTCTCTTTCCTGGGATATTGAAGGTGTACCGAAGCGGAGGTTCTTGGCAACAGAGCAGCCGTAAACTTTAGGGTGCCTGTGTCTTGTTGATTTTTAGTTTTCCCAATTTATACGCCCATGAGTGGAAGTGCCCTATGCTCTCAACGCTGTGTTTATTACTTGTTTCAGGACACACCGTACTCTTCTCCAGAGTGCCTGTTGGCAATTTATATCCCACCCATCAGCGTAGCAAGGCTCCCATGTCTCCATGGCCTGTCCTGCTTTTCTGGTTTTTACTGTTTGTTCAGCATGGCCCTTTTGACCGAGGGCAAGTGAGACTTCTTTGTAGCGCTGATTTGCCCTTCCGGCTTGCTTGGTTGGCCAAAAAGGGCGTATGCGTTTTTTCCTGAATATATTCGGGAAAAAACGCATACGCCCTTTTTGGCCAAGGGCATCATTTTCAACGTTTTGCCGCTTTTCATGTGCTTTAAAGGCGAGTCGAATCTACCTCCTGAAATCTGTTTCCTGCAAATCTGCCTTGCTTTCAAATCCTCTTCGTTGCCTTCCCTCAATATATTTGTGGACAAGAGTTCTCATTTATAACTCTGCACGTTTGTGAATTGCAGTGCCCCTGAGCTCCATTTGTCTCCTCGCTTTTTTGGGAGCTGGCCGCAAAAGCGCAGGATTGCTTCAGGCCCTATATTGGTTCTGGGGGGCAGGCTGAGCCTGTGGTTCATTCTTCTTCCTGATGGGAAAATGGAGTGACCTATGCCTGTCCCAACACCTAGGGCTCGTCGCTCGTTGGTTCCGCGTCTTCCCGTTCATCCTCAGGACAAATTGCAACCTGTACAATCAGGAGGTTAAAGGTGCTGATTCTCCAAGTAGGGAGATGGTTAGTCAAGCGGCTGGAATGGCGAACCCGAGCACAAGGAGAGGAGAAATGAGGTGCGTTTTAGAAACCTTTCCCGATCTCATGGCATACCATCTTCTGGGTTTCCCATGCATGTTTTGATGTAGGAAGATGCCCTTGTACCTGGAGATTTGAGACCCATGGGGTGTGTTCCCAGCAGTGTTACTTTAAAGTATCTGCGTTTGCTCACCCAACCTCACCAATCCTCTCAGCCCCAAGAGTGTCCAGCCTTATGTCTCATCCAGCTGTGGGTCTAGATATGGTCAATCCAGGTTGCATCAGATACCCTGAACGGATTTTGTAAGAATTTCTCTCTCTTTCACTGTCTTTGCTTTGTGGGTTTTTTAAAGTAATGTATGTTTAGAATGGGGTTTGGCTGCTTTTCCCTGCTGTTTTTATGCCGCTTTACACCCTCTTGATTCACTTGCAGAGAGATATCGATACATAGGTTTTTGAGATTCATAGTAGTCAGATATATTCTTGTGCGGTGACTAGGGGGTGTTGAGTCCAGTTCACTGAGCAGGGAGTAGGCCTTGTCTAGTACATATTTGGATTATGGAGCGGTGTCTGAGCTAATTTCAAACCCTTGTTTTATGCATCACCCCACCTCACCTTTCCGGTTAAGTAGCCATAGTGTGTCTTCTAAAGGTGTGCCTCTGTTCGGTTTTGTAATTCAGTTCAAGTGTAGCGATTTTGGCATTCCCTCTATAAGCGATATCTTAGGATAAGTGCCTTTTTCTGTGTGACTTATTTTACTTAGAATCATCGTACCAAAATCCACTCATCATGCTGCTAAGTAGCCTTATGACATTCATTTCATGGCTGAGTGATATTCCATTGTGCCAAGTACCACCATTTCTTTATCCGTTTTTCTCTTTCCTGGGATATTGAAGGTGTACCGAAGCGGAGATTCTTGGAAACAGAGCAGCCGTAAACTTTAGGGTGCCTGTGTCTTGTTGATTTTTACTTTTCCCTATTTATACGCCCATGAGTGGAAGTGCCCTATGCTCTCTACGCTGTGTTTATTACTTGTTTCAGGACACACCGTACTCTTCTCCAGAGTGCCTCTTGGCAATTTACATCCCGCCCATCAGCGTAGCAAGGTTCCCATGTCTCCATGGCCTGTCCTGCTTTTCTGGTTTTTACTGTTTGTTCAGCATGGCCCTTTTGACCGAGGGCAAGCGAGACTTCTTTGTAGCGCTGATTTGCCCTTCCGGCTTGCTTGGTTGGCCAAAAAGGGCGTATGCGTTTTTTCCTGAATATATTCAGGAAAAAACGCATACGCCCTTTTAGGCCAAGGGCATCATTGTCAAAGTTTTGCCGCTTTTCATGTGCTTTAAAGGCGAGTCGAATCTACCTCCTGAAATCTGTTTCCTGCAAATCTGCCTTGCTTTCAAATCCTCTTCGTTGCCTTCCCTCAATATATTTGTGCACGAGAGTTCTCATTTATAACTCTGCACGTTTCTGAATTGCAGTGCCCCTGAGCTCCATTTGTCTCCTCGCTTTCTTGGGAGCTGGCCGCAAAAGCGCAGGATTGCTTCAGGCCCTATTTTGGTTCTGGGGGGCAGGCTGAGCCTGTGGTTCATTCTTCTTCCTGATGGGAAAATGGAGTGACCTGTGCCTGTCCCAACACCTAGGGCTAGTCTCTCGTTGGTTCCCCGTCTTCCCGTTCATCCTCAGGACAAATTGCAACCTGGACGAAACAGGAGGTTAAAGGTGCTGATTCTCCAAGTAGGGAGATGGTTAGTCAAGCGGCTGGAATGGCGAACCCGAGCACAAGGAGAGGAGAAATGAGGTGCGTTTTAGAAACCTTTCCCGATCTCACGGCATACCATCCTCTGGGTTTCCCATGCATGTTTTGATGTAGGAAGATGCCCTTGTACCTGGAGATTTGAGACCCATGGGGTGGGTACCCCGCGGTATTACTTTAAAGTATCTGCATTTGCTCACCCAACCTCACCAATCCTCTCAGCCCCAAGAGTGTCCAGCCTTATGTCTCATCCAGCTGTGGGTCTAGATATGGTCAATCCAGGTTGCATCAGAGACCCTGAACGGATTTTGTAAGAATTTCTCTCTCTTTCACTGTCTTTGTTTTGTGGGTTTTTTAAAGTAATTTATGTTTAGAATGGGTCTTGGCTGCTTTTCCCTGCTGTGTTTATGCCGCTTTACACCCTCTTGATTCACTTGCAGAGAGATATCGATACATAGGTTTTCAGATTCTTACTAGTCAGATATATTATTGTGCGGTGACTAGGGGGTGTTGAGTCCACTTCACTGAGCAGGGAGTAGGCCTTGTCTATTACGTATTTGGCTTATGGAGCGGTGTCTGAGCTAATTTCAAACCCTTGTTTTATGCATCACCCCACCTCACCTTTCCCGTTAAGCAGCCATAGTGTGTCTTCTAAAGGTGTGCCTCTGTTCTGTTTTGTAATTCAGTTCAAGTGTAACGATTTTGACATTCCCTCAATAAGCGATATCTTAGGAGAAGGGCCTTTTACTGTGTGACTTATTTCACTTAGAATCATCGTATCTAAATTCACTCATCATGCTGCTAACTAGCCTTATGACATTGATTTCATGGCTGAGTGATATTCCATTGTGTCAAGTACCACCATTTCTTTATCCATTTTTCTCTTTCCTGGGATATTGAAGGTGTACCGAAGCGGAGGTTCTTGGCAACAGAGCAGCCGTAAACTTTAGGGTGCCTGTGTCTTGTTGATTTTTACTTTTCCCAATTTATACGCCCATGAGTGGAAGTGCCCTATGCTCTCTACGCTGTGTTTATTACTTGTTTCAGGACACACCGTACTCTTCTCCAGAGTGCCTCTTGGCAATTTACATCCCGCCCATCAGCGTAGCAAGGTTCCCATGTCTCCATGGCCTGTCCTGCTTTTCTGGTTTTTACTGTTTGTTCAGCATGGCCCTTTTGACCGAGGGCAAGCGAGACTTCTTTGTAGCGCTGATTTGCCCTTCCGGCTTGCTTGGTTGGCCAAAAAGGGCGTATGCGTTTTTTCCTGAATATATTCAGGAAAAAACGCATACGCCCTTTTAGGCCAAGGGCATCATTGTCAAAGTTTTGCCGCTTTTCATGTGCTTTAAAGGCGAGTCGAATCTACCTCCTGAAATCTGTTTCCTGCAAATCTGCCTTGCTTTCAAATCCTCTTCGTTGCCTTCCCTCAATATATTTGTGGACGAGAGTTCTCATTTATAACTCTGCACGTTTGTGAATTGCAGTGCCCCTGAGCTCCATTTGTCTCCTCGCTTTTTTGGGAGCTGGCCGCAAAAGCGCAGGATTGCTTCAGGCCCTATATTGTTTCTGGGGGGCAGGCTGAGCCTGTGGTTCCTTCTTCTTCCTGATGGGAAAATGGAGTGACCTATGCCTGTCCCAACACCTAGGGCTCGTCTCTCGTTGGTTCCGCGTCTTCCCGTTCATCCTCAGGACAAATTGCAACCTGTACAATCAGGAGGTTAAAGGTGCTGATTCTCCAAGTAGGGAGATGGTTAGTCAAGCGGCTGGAATGGCGAACCCGAGCACAAGGAGAGGAGAAATGAGGTGCGTTTTAGAAACCTTTCCCGATCTCATGGCATACCATCTTCTGGGTTTCCCATGCATGTTTTGATGTAGGAAGATGCCCTTGTACCTGGAGATTTGAGACCCATGGGGTGTGTTCCCCGCAGTGTTACTTTAAAGTATCTGCGTTTGCTCACCCAACCTCACCAATCCTCTCAGCCCCAAGAGTGTCCAGCCTTATGTCTCATCCAGCTGTGGGTCTAGATATGGTCAATCCAGGTTGCATCATAGACCCTGAACGGATTTTGTAAGAATTTCTCTCTCTTTCACTGTCTTTGTTTTGTGGGTTTTTTAAAGTAATTTATGTTTAGAATCGGGCTTGGCTGCTTTTCCCTGCTGTGTTGATGCCGCTTTACACCCTCTTGATTCACTTGCAGAGAGACATCAATACATAGGTTTTCAGATTCTTACTAGTCAGATATATTCTTGAGTGGTGACTAGGGTGTGTTGAGTCCAGTTCACTGAGCAGGGAGTAGGCCTTGTCTTTTACATATTTGGCTTATGGAGCGGTCTCTGCACTAATTTCAAACCCTTGTTTTATGCATCACCCCACCTCACCTTTCCCGTTAAGCAGCCATAGTGTGTCTTCTAAAGGTGTGACTATGTTCTGTTTTGTAATTCAGTTCAAGTGTAGCGATTTTGACATTCCCTCTATAAGCGATATCTTAGGATAAGTGTCTTTTTCTGTGTGACTTATTTCACTTAGAATCATCGTATGTAAATCCACTCATCATGCTGCTAACTAGCCTTATGACATTCATTTCATGGCTGAGTGATATTCCATTGTGCCAAGTACCACCATTTCTTTATCCATTTTTCTCTTTCCTGGGATATTGAAGGTGTACCGAAGCGGAGGTTCTTGGCAACAGAGCAGCCGTAAACTTTAAGGTGCCTGTGTCTTGTTGATTTTTAGTTTTCCCAATTTATACGCCCATGAGTGGAAGTGCCCTATGCTCTCTACGCTGTGTTTATTACTTGTTTCAGGACACACCGTACTCTTCTCCAGAGTGCCTGTTGGCAATTTACATCCCACCCATCAGCGTAGCAAGGCTCCCCTGTCTCCATGGCCTGTCCTGCTTTTCTGGTTTTTACAGTCTGTTCAGCATGGCCCTTTTGACCGAGGGCAAGCGAGACTTCTTTGTAGCGTTGATTTGCCCTTCCGGCTTGCTTGGTTGGCCAAAAAGGGCGTATGCGTTTTTTCCTGAATATATTCAGGAAAAAACGCATACGCCCTTTTTGGCCAAGGGCATCATTGTCAACGTTTTGCCGCTTTTCATGTGCTTTAAAGGCGAGTCGAATCTACCTCCTGAAATCTGTTTCCTGCAAATCTGCCTTGCTTTCAAATCCTCTTCGTTGCCTTCCCTCAATATATTTGTGGACGAGAGTTCTCATTTATAACTCTGCACGTTTGTGAATTGCAGTGCCCCTGAGCTCCATTTGTCTCCTCGCTTTTTTGGGAGCTAGCCGCAAAAGCGCAGGATTGCTTCAGGCCCTATTTTGGTTCTGGGGGGCAGGCTGAGCCTGTGGTTCATTCTTCTTCCTGATGGGAAAATGGAGTGACCTATGCCTGTCCCAACACCTAGGGCTCGTCTCTCATTGGTTCCACGTCTTCCCGTTCATCCTCAGGACAGATTGCAACCTGTACAATCAGGAGGTTAAAGGTGCTCATTCTCCAAATAGGGAGATGGTTAGTCAAGCAGCTGGAATGGTGAACCCGAGCACAAGGAGAGGAGAAATGAGGTGCGTTTTAGAAAGCTTTCCCGATCTCATGGCATACCATCTTCTGGGTTTCCCATGCATGTTTTGATGTAGGAAGATGACCTTGTACCTGGAGATTTGAGACCCATGGGGTGTGTTCCCCGCAGTGTTACTTTAAAGTATCTGCGTTTGCTCACCCAACCTCACCAATCCTCTCAGCCCCAAGAGTGTCCAGCCTTATGTCTCATCCAGCTGTGGGTCTAGATATGGTCAATCCAGGTTGCATCATAGACCCTGAATGGATTTTGTAAGAATTTCTCTCTCTTTAACTGTCTTTGTTTTGTGGTTTTTTTAAAGTAATTTATGTTTAGAATCGGGCTTGGCTGATTTTCCCTGCTGTGTTTATGCCGCTTTACACCCTCTTGATTCACTTGCAGAGAGATATCAATACATAGGTTTTCAGATTCATACTAGTCAGATATATTCTTGTGCGGTGACTAGGGGGTGTTGAGTCCAGTACACTGAGCAGGGAGTAGGCCTTGTCTATTACATATTTGGCTTATGGAGCGGTGTCTGAGCTAATTTCAAACCCTTGTTTTATGCATCACCCCACCTCACCTTTCCCGTTAAGCAGCCATAGTGTGTCCTCTAAAGGTGTGCCTCTGTTCTGTTTTGTAATTCAGTTCAAGTGTAACGATTTTGACATTCCCTCTATAAGCGATATCTTAGGAGAAGGGCCTTTTACTGTGTGACTTATTTCACTTAGAATCATCGTACCTAAATCCACTCATCATGCTGCTAACTAGCCTTATGACATTGATTTCATGGCTGAGTGATATTTCATTGTGTCAAGTACCACCATTTCTTTATACATTTTTCTCTTTCCTGGGATATTGAAGGTGTACCGAAGCGGAGGTTCTTGGCAACAGAGCAGCCGTAAACTTTAGGGTGCCTGTGTCTTGTTGATTTTTAGTTTTCCCAATTTATACGCCCATGAGTGGAAGTGCCCTATGCTCTCAACGCTGTGTTTATTACTTGTTTCAGGACACACCGTACTCTTCTCCAGAGTGCCTGTTGGCAATTTATATCCCACCCATCAGCGTAGCAAGGCTCCCATGTCTCCATGGCCTGTCCTGCTTTTCTGGTTTTTACTGTTTGTTCAGCATGGCCCTTTTGACCGAGGGCAAGTGAGACTTCTTTGTAGCGCTGATTTGCCCTTCCGGCTTGCTTGGTTGGCCAAAAAGGGCGTATGCGTTTTTTCCTGAATATATTCGGGAAAAAACGCATACGCCCTTTTTGGCCAAGGGCATCATTTTCAACGTTTTGCCGCTTTTCATGTGCTTTAAAGGCGAGTCGAATCTACCTCCTGAAATCTGTTTCCTGCAAATCTGCCTTGCTTTCAAATCCTCTTCGTTGCCTTCCCTCAATATATTTGTGGACAAGAGTTCTCATTTATAACTCTGCACGTTTGTGAATTGCAGTGCCCCTGAGCTCCATTTGTCTCCTCGCTTTTTTGGGAGCTGGCCGCAAAAGCGCAGGATTGCTTCAGGCCCTATATTGGTTCTGGGGGGCAGGCTGAGCCTGTGGTTCATTCTTCTTCCTGATGGGAAAATGGAGTGACCTATGCCTGTCCCAACACCTAGGGCTCGTCGCTCGTTGGTTCCGCGTCTTCCCGTTCATCCTCAGGACAAATTGCAACCTGTACAATCAGGAGGTTAAAGGTGCTGATTCTCCAAGTAGGGAGATGGTTAGTCAAGCGGCTGGAATGGCGAACCCGAGCACAAGGAGAGGAGAAATGAGGTGCGTTTTAGAAACCTTTCCCGATCTCATGGCATACCATCTTCTGGGTTTCCCATGCATGTTTTGATGTAGGAAGATGCCCTTGTACCTGGAGATTTGAGACCCATGGGGTGTGTTCCCAGCAGTGTTACTTTAAAGTATCTGCGTTTGCTCACCCAACCTCACCAATCCTCTCAGCCCCAAGAGTGTCCAGCCTTATGTCTCATCCAGCTGTGGGTCTAGATATGGTCAATCCAGGTTGCATCAGATACCCTGAACGGATTTTGTAAGAATTTCTCTCTCTTTCACTGTCTTTGCTTTGTGGGTTTTTTAAAGTAATGTATGTTTAGAATGGGGTTTGGCTGCTTTTCCCTGCTGTTTTTATGCCGCTTTACACCCTCTTGATTCACTTGCAGAGAGATATCGATACATAGGTTTTTGAGATTCATAGTAGTCAGATATATTCTTGTGCGGTGACTAGGGGGTGTTGAGTCCAGTTCACTGAGCAGGGAGTAGGCCTTGTCTAGTACATATTTGGATTATGGAGCGGTGTCTGAGCTAATTTCAAACCCTTGTTTTATGCATCACCCCACCTCACCTTTCCGGTTAAGTAGCCATAGTGTGTCTTCTAAAGGTGTGCCTCTGTTCGGTTTTGTAATTCAGTTCAAGTGTAGCGATTTTGGCATTCCCTCTATAAGCGATATCTTAGGATAAGTGCCTTTTTCTGTGTGACTTATTTTACTTAGAATCATCGTACCAAAATCCACTCATCATGCTGCTAAGTAGCCTTATGACATTCATTTCATGGCTGAGTGATATTCCATTGTGCCAAGTACCACCATTTCTTTATCCGTTTTTCTCTTTCCTGGGATATTGAAGGTGTACCGAAGCGGAGATTCTTGGAAACAGAGCAGCCGTAAACTTTAGGGTGCCTGTGTCTTGTTGATTTTTACTTTTCCCTATTTATACGCCCATGAGTGGAAGTGCCCTATGCTCTCTACGCTGTGTTTATTACTTGTTTCAGGACACACCGTACTCTTCTCCAGAGTGCCTCTTGGCAATTTACATCCCGCCCATCAGCGTAGCAAGGTTCCCATGTCTCCATGGCCTGTCCTGCTTTTCTGGTTTTTACTGTTTGTTCAGCATGGCCCTTTTGACCGAGGGCAAGCGAGACTTCTTTGTAGCGCTGATTTGCCCTTCCGGCTTGCTTGGTTGGCCAAAAAGGGCGTATGCGTTTTTTCCTGAATATATTCAGGAAAAAACGCATACGCCCTTTTAGGCCAAGGGCATCATTGTCAAAGTTTTGCCGCTTTTCATGTGCTTTAAAGGCGAGTCGAATCTACCTCCTGAAATCTGTTTCCTGCAAATCTGCCTTGCTTTCAAATCCTCTTCGTTGCCTTCCCTCAATATATTTGTGGACGAGAGTTCTCATTTATAACTCTGCACGTTTGTGAATTGCAGTGCCCCTGAGCTCCATTTGTCTCCTCGCTTTTTTGGGAGCTGGCCGCAAAAGCGCAGGATTGCTTCAGGCCCTATTTTGGTTCTGGGGGGCAGGCTGAGCCTGTGGTTCATTCTTCTTCCTGATGGGAAAATGGAGTGACCTATGCCTGTCCCAACACCTAGGGCTCGTCTCTCGTTGGTTCCCCGTCTTCCCGTTCATCCTCAGGACAAATTGCAACCTGTACAATCAGGAGGTTAAAGGTGCTGATTCTCCAAGTAGGGAGATGGTTAGTCAAGCGGCTGGAATGGCGAACCCGAGCACAAGGAGAGGAGAAATGAGGTGCGTTTTAGAAACCTTTCCCGATCTCATGGCATACCATCTTCTGGGTTTCCCATGCATGTTTTGATGTAGGAAGATGCCCTTGTACCTGGAGATTTGAGACCCATGGGGTGTGTTCCCAGCAGTGTTACTTTAAAGTATCTGGGTTTGCTCACCCAACCTCACCAATACTCTCAGCCCCAAGAGTGTCCAGCCTTATGTCTCATCCAGCTGTGGGTCTAGATATGGTCAATCCAGGTTGCATCATAGACCCTGAATGGATTTTGTAAGAATTTCTCTCTCTTTCACTGTCTTTGTTTTGTGGGTTTTTTAAAGTAATTTATGTTTAGAATCGGGCTTGGCTGCTTTTCCCTGCTGTGTTGATGCCGCTTTACACCCTCTTGATTCACTTGCAGAGAGATATCGATACATAGGTTTTCAGATTCTTACTAGTCAGATATATTCTTGTGTGGTGACTAGGGTGTGTTGAGTCCAGTTCACTGAGCAGGGAGTAGGCCTTGTCTATTACATATTTGCCTTATGGAGCGGTCTCTGAGCTAATTTCAAACCCTTGTTTTATGCATCACCCCACCTCACCTTTCCCGTTAAGCAGCCATAGTGTGTCTTCTAAAGGTGTGACTCTGTTCTGTTTTGTAATTCAGCTCAAGTGTAGCGATTTTGACATTCCCTCTATAAGCGATATCTTAGGATAAGTGTCTTTTTCTGTGTGACTTATTTCACTTAGAATCATCGTACCTAAATCCACTCATCATGCTGCTAAGTAGCCTTATGAGATTGATTTCATGGTTGAGTGATATTCCATTGTGCCAAGTACCACCATTTCTTTATCCATTTTTCTCTTTCCTGGGATATTGAAGGTGTACCGAAGCGGAGATTCTTGGAAACAGAGCAGCCGTAAACTTTAGGGTGCCTGTGTCTTGTTGATTTTTAGTTTTCCCAATTTATACGCCCATGAGTGGAAGTGCCCTATGCTCTCTACGCTGTGTTTATTACTTGTTTCAGGACACACCGTACTCTTCTCCAGAGTGCCTGTTGGCAATTTACATCCCGCCCATCAGCGTAGCAAGGCTCCCATGTCTCCATGGCCTGTCCTGCTTTTCTGGTTTTTACACTTTGTTCAGCATGGCCCTTTTGACCGAGGGCAAGCGAGACTTCTTTGTAGCGCTGATTTGCCCTTCCGGCTTGCTTGCTTGGCCAAAAAGGGCGTATGCGTTTTTTCCTGAATATATTCAGGAAAAAACGCATACGCACTTTTTGGCCAAGGGCATCATTGTCAACATTTTGCCGCTTTTCATGTGCTTTAAAGGCGAGTCGAATCTACCTCCTGAAATCTGTTTCCTGCAAATCTGCCTTGCTTTCAAATCCTCTTCGTTGCCTTCCCTCAATATATTTGTGGACGAGAGTTCTCATTTATAACTCTGCACGTTTGTGAATTGCAGTGCCCCTGAGCTCCATTTGTCTCCTCGCTTTTTTGGGAGCTGGCCGCAAAAGCGCAGGATTGCTTCAGGCCCTATTTTGGTTCTGGGGGGCAGGCTGAGCCTGTGGTTCATTCTTCTTCCTGATGGGAAAATGGAGTGACCTGTGCCTGTCCCAACACCTAGGGCTCGTCTCTCGTTGGTTCCGCGTCTTCCCGTTTATCTTCAGGACAAATTGCAACCTGGACGAAACTGGAGGTTAAAGGTGCTTATTCTCCAAGTAGGGAGATGGTTAGTCAAGCGGCTGGAATGGCGAACCCGAGCACAAGGAGAGGAGAAATGAGGTGCGTTTTAGAAACATTTCCCGATCTCACGGCATACCATCTTCTGGGTTTCCCATGCATGTTTTGATGTAGGAAGATTCCCTTGTACCTGGAGATTTGAGACCCATGGGGTGTGTTCCCCGCAGTGTTACTTTAAAGTATCTGCATTTGCTCACCCAACCTCACCAATCCTCTCAGCCCGAAGAGTGTCCAGCCTTATGTCTCATCCAGCTGTGGGTCTAGATATGGTCAATCCAGGTTGCATCAGAGACCCTGAACGGATTTTGTAAGAATTTCTCTCTCTTTCACTGTCTTTGCTTTGTGGGTTTTTTAAAGTAATGTATGTTTAGAATGGGGTTTGGCTGCTTTTCCCTGCTGTGTTTATGCCGCTTTACACCCTCTTGATACACTTGCAGAGAGATATCGATACATAGGTTTTCAGATTCATACTAGTCAGATATATTCTTGTGCGGTGACTAGGGGGTGTTGAGTCCAGTTCACTGAGCAGGGAGTAGGCCTTGTCTAGTACATATTTGGCTTATGGAGCGGTGTCAGAGCTAATTTCAAACCCTTGTTTTATGCATCACCCCACCTCACCTTTCCGGTTAAGCAGCCATAGTGTGTCTTCTAAAGGTGTGCCTCTGTTCTGTTTTGTAATTCAGTTCAAGTGTAGCGATTTTGACATTCCCTCTATAAGCGATATCTTAGGATAAGTGCCTTTTTCTGTGTGACTTATTTCACTTAGAATCATCGTACCTAAATCCACTCATCATGCTGCTAAGTAGCCTTATGACATTGATTTCATGGCTGAGTGATATTCCATTGTGCCAAGTACCACCATTTCTTTATCCATTTTTCTCTTTCCTGGGATATTGAAGGTGTACCGAAGCGGAGATTCTTGGAAACAGAGCAGCCGTAAACTTTAGGGTGCCTGTGTCTTGTTGATTTTTAGTTTTCCCAATTTATACGCCCATGAGTGGAAGTGCCCTATGCTCTCTACGCTGTGTTTATTACTTGTTTCAGGACACACCGTAGTCTTCTCCAGAGTGCCTGTTGGCAATTTATATCCCGCCCATCAGCGTAGCAAGGCTCCCATGTCTCCATGGCCTGTCCTGCTTTTCTGGTTTTTACACTTTGTTCAGCATGGCCCTTTTGACCGAGGGCAAGCGAGACTTCTTTGTAGCGCTGATTTGCCCTTCCGGCTTGCTTGGTTGGCCAAAAAGGGCGTATGCGTTTTTTCCTGAATATATTCAGGAAAAAACGCATACGCCCTTTTTGGCCAAGGGCATCATTGTCAACGTTTTGCCGCTTTTCATGTGCTTTAAAGGCGAGTCGAATCTACCTCCTGAAATCTGTTTCCTGCAAATCTGCCTTGCTTTCAAATCCTCTTCGTTGCCTTCCCTCAATATATTTGTGGACGAGAGTTCTCATTTATAACTCTGCACGTTTGTGAATTGCAGTGCCCCTGAGCTCCATTTGTCTCCTCGCTTTTTTGGGAGCTGGCCGCAAAAGCGCAGGATTGCTTCAGGCCCTATTTTGGTTCTGGGGGGCAGGCTGAGCCTGTGGTTCATTCTTCATCCTGATGGGAAAATGGAGTGACCTATGCCTGTCCCAACACCTAGGGCTCGTCTCTCGTTGGTTCCGCGTCTTCCCGTTCATCCTCAGGACAAATTGCAACCTGGACGAAACAGGAGGTTAAAGGTGCTGATTCTCCAAGTAGGGAGATGGTTAGTCAATCGGCTGGAATGGCGAACCCGAGCACAAGGAGAGGAGAAATGAGGTGCGTTTTAGAAACCTTTCCCGATCTCACGGCATACCATCTTCTGGGTTTCCCATGCATGTTTTGATGTAGGAAGATTCCCTTGTACCTGGAGATTTGAGATCCATGGGGTGGGTACCCCGCGGTATTACTTTAAAGTATCTGCATTTACTCACCCAACCTCACCAATCCTCTCAGCCCCAAGAGTGTCCAGCCTTATGTCTCATCCAGCTGTGGGTCTAGATATGGTCAATGCAGGTTGCATCATAGACCCTGAACGGATTTTGTAAGAATTTCTCTCTCTTTCACTGTCTTTGTTTGTGGGCTTTTTAAAGTAATTTATGTTTAGAATCGGGCTTGGCTGCTTTTCCCTGCTGTGTTGATGCCGCTTTACACCCTCTTGATTCACTTGCAGAGAGATATCGATATATAGGTTTTCAGATTCTTACTAGTCAGATATATTCTTGTGTGGTGACTAGGGTGTGTTGAGTCCAGTTCACTGAGCAGGGAGTAGGCCTTGTCTATTATATATTTGGCTTATGGAGCGGTCTCTGAGCTAATTTCAAACCCTTGTTTTATGCATCACCCCACCTCACCTTTCCCATTAAGCAGCCATAGTGTGTCTTCTAAAGGTGTGACTCTGTTCTGTTTTGTAATTCAGTTCAAGTGTAGCGATTTTGACATTCCCTCTATAAGCGATATCTTAGGATAAGTGTCTTTTTCTGTGTGACTTATTTCACTTAGAATCATCGTACCTAAATCCAATCATCATGCTGCTAACTAGCCTTATGACATTGATTTCATGGCTGAGTGATATTGCATTGTGCCAAGTACCACCATTTCTTTATCCATTTTTCTCTTTCCTGGGATATTGAAGGTGTACCGAAGCGGAGGTTCTTGGAAACAGAGCAGCCGTAAATTTTAGGGTGCCTGTGTCTTGTTAATTTTTAGTTTTCCCAATTTATACGCCCATGAGTGGAAGTGCCCTATGCTCTCTACGCTGTGTTTATTACTTGTTTCAGGACACACCGTACTCTTCTCCAGAGTGCCTGTTGGCAATTTACATCCCGCCCATCAGCGTAGCAAGGCTCCCATGTCTCCATGGCCTGTCCTGCTTTTCTGGTTTTTACACTTTGTTCAGCATGGCCCTTTTGACCGAGGGCAAGCGAGACTTCTTTGTAGTGCTGATTTGCCCTTCCAGCTTGCTTGGTTGGCCAAAAAGGGCGTATGCGTTTTTTCCTGAATATATTCAGGAAAAAACGCATACGCCCTTTTTGGCCAAGGGCATCATTGTCAACGTTTTGCCGCTTTTCATGTGCTTTAAAGGCGAGTCGAATCTACCTCCTGAAATCTGTTTCCTGCAAATCTGCCTTGCTTTCAAATCCTCTTCGTTGCCTTCCCTCAATATATTTGTGGACGAGAGTTCTCATTTATAACTCTGCACGTTTGTGAATTGCAGTGCCCCTGAGCTCCATTTGTCTCCTCGCTTTTTTGGGAGCTGGCCGCAAAAGCGCAGGATTGCTTCAGGCCCTATTTTGGTTCTGGGGGGCAGGCTGAGCCTGTGGTTCATTCTTCTTCCTGATGGGAAAATGGAGTGACCTATGCCTGTCCCAACACCTAGGGCTCGTCTCTCGTTGGTTCTGCGTCTTCCCATTCATCCTCAGGACAAATTGCAACCTGTACAATCAGGAGGTTAAAGGTGCTTATTCTCCAAGTAGGGAGATGGTGAGTCAAGCGGCTGGAATGGCGAACCCGAGCACAAGGAGAGGAGAAATGAGGTGCGTTTTAGAAACCTTTCCCGATCTCACGGCATACCATCCTCTGGGTTTCCCTTGCATGTTTTGATGTAGGAAGATGCCCTTGTACCTGGAGATTTGAGACCCATTGGGTGGGTACCCCGCAGTGTTACTTTAAAGTATCTGCATTTGCTCACCCAACCTCACCAATCCTCTCAGCCTCAAGAGTGTCCAGCCTTATGTCTCATCCAGCTGTGGGTCTAGATATGGTCGATCCAGGTGGCATCAGAGCCCCTGAACTGATTTTGTAAGAATTTCTCTCTCTTTCACTGTCTTTGTTTTGTGGGTTTTTTTAAGTAATTTATGTTTAGAATGGGGCTTGGCTGCTTTTCCCTGCTGTGTTTATGCCGCTTTACACACTCTTGATTCACTTGCAGAGAGATATCGATACATAGGTTTTCAGATTCTTACTAGTCAGATATATTCTTGTGTGGTGGCTAGGGGGTGTTGAGTCCAGTTCACTGAGCAGGGAGTAGGCCGTGTCTGTTACATATTTGGCTTATGGAGTGGTCTCTGAGCTAATTTCAAACCCTTGTTTTATGCATCACCCCACCTCACCTTTCCCGTTAAACAGCCATATTGTGTCTTCTAAAGGTGTGACTCTTTTCTGTTTTGTAATTCAGTTCAAGTGTAGCGATTTTGACATTCCCTCTATAAGCGATATCTTAGGATAAGTGTCTTTTTCTGTGTGACTTATTTCACTTAGAATCATCGTACCTAAATCGACTCATCATGCTGCAAACTAGCCTTATGACATTGATTTCATGGCTGAGTAATATTCCATTGTGCCAAGTACCCCCATTTCTTTATCCATTTTTCTCTTTCTGAGATATTGAAGGTGTACCGAAGTGGAGGTTCTTGGAAACACAGCAGCCGTAAAGGTTGGGGTGCCTGTGTATTGTTGATTTTAATTTTCCCAATTTATACGCCCATGAGTGGAAGTGCCCTATGCTCTCTAAGCTGTGTTTATTACTTGTTTCAGGACACACCGTACACTTCTCCAGAGTGCCTATTGGCAATTTACATCCCGCACATCAGCGTAGCAAGGCTCCCATATCTCCATGGCCTGTCCTGCTTTTCTGGTTTTTACAATTTTTTCAGCATGGCCCTTTTGACCGAGGGCAAGCGAGACTTCTTTGTAGCGCTGATTTGCCCTTCCGACTTGCTTGGTTGGCCAAAAAGGGCGTATGCGTTTTTTCCTGAATATATTCAGGAAAAAACGCATACGCCCATTTTGGCCAAGGGCAACATTCTCAACATTTTGTCGCTTTTCATGTGCTTTAAAGGCGAGTCGAATCTACCTCCTGAAATCTGTTTCTTGCAAATCTGCCTTGCTTTCAAATCCTCTTCGTTGCCTTCCCTCAATATATTTGTGGACGAGAGATATCATTTATAACTCTGCACGTTTGTGAATTGCAGTGCCCCTGAGCTCCATTTTTCTACTCGCTTTTTTGGGAGCTGGCCGCAAAAGCGCAGGATTGCTTCAGGCCCTATTTTGGTTCTGGGGGGCAGGCTGAGCCTGTGGTTCATTCTTCTTCCTGATGGGAAAATGGAGTGACCTGTTCCTGTCCCAACACCTAGGGCTAGTCTCTCGTTGGTACGCCGTCTTCCCGTTCATCCTCAGGACAAATTGCAACCTGTATGAAACAGTAGGTTAAAGGTGCTGATTTTCCAAGTAGGGAGATGGTTAGTCAAGCGGCAGGAATGGCGAACCCGAGCACAAGGAGAGGAGAAATGAGGTGCGGTTTAGAAACCTTTCCCGATCTCATGGCATACCATCCTCTGGGTTTCCCTTGCATGTTTTGATGTAGGAAGATGCCCTTGTACCTGGAGTTTTGAGACCCATGGGGTGGGTACCCCGCAGAGTTACTTTAAAGTATCTGCATTTGCTCACCCAACCTCACCAATCCTCTCAGCCTCAAGAGTGTCCAGCCTTATGTCTCATCCAGCTGTGGGTCTAGATATGGTCGATCCAGGTGGCATCAGAGCCCCTGAACGGATTTTGTAAGAATTTCTCTCTCTTTCACTGTCTTTGTTTTGTGGGGTTTTTAAAGTAATTTATGTTTAGAATGGGTCTTGGCTGCTTTTCCCTGCTGTGTTTATGCCGCTTTACACCCTCTTGATTCACTTGCAGAGAGATATCGATACATAGGTTTTCAGATTCTTACGAGTCAGATATATTCTTGTGCGGTGACTAGGGGGTGTTGAGTCCAGTTCACTGAGCAGGGAGTAGGCCTTGTCTATTACATATTTGGCTTATGGAGCGGTCTCTGAGCTACTTTCAAACCCTTGTTTTATGCATCACCCCACCTCACCTTTCCCGTTAAGCAGCCATAGTGTGTCTTCTAAAGGTGTGACTCTGTTCTGTTTTGTAATTCAGTTCAAGTGTAGCGATTTTGACATTCCCTCTCTAAGCGATATCTTAGGATATGTGTATTTTTCGGTGTGACTTATTTCACTTAGAATCATCTTCGCTAAATCCACTCATCATGCTGCTAACTAGCCTTATGACATTGATTTCATGGCTGAGTGATATTCCATTGTGCCAAGTACCACCATTTGTTTATCAATTTTTCTCTTTCCTGGGATATTGAAGGTGTACCCAAAAGGAGGTTCCTGGAAACAGAGCAGCCATAAAGTTTGGGGTGCCTGTGTCTTGTTGAGTTTAATTTTCCCGATTTATACGCCCATGAGTGGAAGTGCCCTATGCTCTCTAAGCTGTGTTTATTATTTGTTGCAGGACACACCGTACACTTCTCCAGAGTGCCTGTTGGCAATTTACATCCCGCCCAGCAGCGTAGCAAGGCTCCCATGTCTCCATGGCCTGTCCTGCTTTTCTGGTTTTTACACTTTTTTCAGAATGGCCCTTTTGACCGAGGGCAAGCGAGACTTCTTTGTAGCGCTGATTTGCCCTTCCGGCTTGCTTGGTTGGCCAAAAAGGGCGTATGCGTTTTTTCCTGAATATATTCAGGAAAAAACGCATACGCCCTTTTTGGCCAAGGGCATCATTGTCAACATTTTGCCGCTTTTCATGTGCTTTAAAGGCGAGTCGAATCTACCTCCTGAAATCTGTTTCCTGCAAATCTGCCTTGCTTTCAAATCCTCTTCGTTGCCTTCCCTCAATATATTTGTGGACGAGAGTTCTCATTTATAACTCTGCACGTTTGTGAATTGCAGTGCCCCTGAGCTCCATTTGTCTCCTCGCTTTTTTGGGAGCTGGCCGCAAAAGCGCAGGATTGCTTCAGGCCCTATTTTGGTTCTGGGGGGCAGGCTGAGCCTGTGGTTCATTCTTCTTCGTGATGGGAAAATGGAGTGACCTGTGCCTGTCCCAACACCTAGGGCTAATCTCTTTTGGTTCCCCATCTTCCCGTTCATCCTCAGGACAAATTGCAACATGTACGAAACAGGAGGTTAAAGGTGCTGATTCTCCAAGTAGGGAGATGGTTAGTCAAGCGGCAGGAATGGCGAACCCGAGCACAAGGAGAGGAGAAATGAGGTGCGGTTTAGAAACCTTTCCCGATCTCATGGCATACCATCCTCTGGGTTTCCCTTGCATGTTTTGATGTAGGAAGATGCCCTTGTACCTGGAGATTTGAGACCCATGGGGTGGGTACCCCGCAGTATTACTTTAAAGTATCTGCGTTTGCTCACCCAAGCTCACCAATCCTCTCAGCCCCAAGAGTGTCCAGCCTTATGTCTCATCCAGCTGTGGGTCTAGATATGGTCGAACCAGGTGGCATCAGAGCCCCTGAACTGATTTTGTAAGAATTTCTCTCTCTTTCACTGTCTTTGTTTTGTGGTTTTTTTTAAGTAATTTATGTTTAGAATGGGGCTGGCTGCTTTTCCCTGCTGTGTTTATGCAGCTTTACACCCTCTTGATTCACTTGCAGAGAGATATCGATACATAGGTTTTCAGATTCTTACTAGTCAGATATATTCTTGTGCGGTGACTAGGGGGTGTTGAGTCCAATTCACTGAGCAGGGAGTAGGCCTTGTCTATTACATATTTGGCTTATGGAGCGGTCTCTGAGCTAATTTCAAACCCTTGTTTTATGCATCACCCCACCTCACCTTTCCCGTTAAGCAGCCATAGTGTGTCTTCTAAAGGTGTGACTCTGTTCTGTTTTGTAATTCAGTTCAAGTGTAGCGATTCTGACATTCCCTCTATAAGCGATATCTTAGGATAAGTGTCTTTTTCTGTGTGACTTATTTCACTTAGAATCATCGTACCTAAATCCACTCATCATGCTGCTAACTAGCCTTATGACATTGATTTCATGGCTGAGTGATATTCCATTGTGCCAAGTACCACCATTTGTTTATCCATTTTTCTCTTTCCTGGGATATTGAAGGTGTACCGAAGTGGAGGTTCTTGGAAACAGAGCAGCCGTAAAGGTTGGGGTGCCTGTGTCTTGTTGAGTTTTAGTTTTCCCGATTTCTACGCCCATGAGTGGAAGTGCCCTATGCTCTCTAAGCTGTGTTTATTACTTGTTTCAGGACACACCGTACACTTCTCCAGAGTGCCTGTTGGCAATTTACATCCCGCCCATCAGTGTAGCAAGGCTCCCATGTCTCCATGGCCTGTCCTGCTTTTCTGGTTTTTACACTTTCTTCAGCATGGCCCTTTTGACCGAGGGCAAGCGAGTCTTCTTTGTAGCACTGATTTGCCCTTCCGGCTTGCTTGGTTGGCCAAAAAGGGCGTATGCGTTTTTTCCTGAATATATTCAGGAAAAAACGCATACGCCCTTTTTGGCCAAGGGCATCATTGTCAACGTTTTGCCGCTTTTCATGTGCTTTAAAGGCGAGTCGAATCTACCTCCTGAAATCTGTTTCCTGCAAATCTGCCTTGCTTTCAAATCCTCTTCGTTGCCTTCCCTCAATATATTTGTGGATGAGAGTTCTCATTTATAACTCTGCACGTTTGTGAATTGCAGTGCCCCTGAGCTCCATTTGTCTACTCGCTTTTTTGGGAGCTGGCCGCAAAAGCGCAGGATTGCTTCAGGCCCTATTTTGGTTCTGGGGGGCAGGCCGAGCCTGTGGTTCATTCTTCTTCCTGATGGGAAAATGGAGTGACCTGTGCATGTCCCAACACCTAGGGCTAGTCTCTCGTTGGTTCCCCGTCTTCCCGTTCATCCTCAGGACAAATTGCAACGTGTACGAAACAGGAGGTTAAAGGTGCTGATTCTCCAAGTAGGGAGATGGTTAGTCAAGCGGCTGGAATGGCGAACCCGAGCACAAGGAGAGGAGAAATGAGGTGCGTTTTAGAAACCTTTCCCGATCTCACGGCATACCATCTTCTGGGTTTCCCATGCATGTTTTGATGTAGGAAGATGCCCTTGTACCTGGAGATTTGAGACCCATGGGGTGTGTACCCCGCGGTTTTACTTTAAAGTATCTGCGTTTTCTCACCCAACCTCACCAATCCTCTCAGCCCCAAGAGTGTCCAGCCTTATGTCTCATCCAGCTGTGGGTCTAGATATGGTCAATCCAGGTTGTATCAGAGACCCTGAACGGATTTTGTAAGAATTTCTCTCTCTTTCACTGTCTTTGTTTTGTGGGATTTTTAAAGTAATTTATGTTTAGAATGGGGCTTGGCTGCTTTTCCCTGCTGTGTTTATGCCGCTTTACACCCTCTTGATTCACTTGCAGAGAGATATCGATACATAGGTTTTCAGATTCTTACTAGTCAGATATATTCTTGTGCGGTGGCTAGGGGGTGTTCAGTCCAGTTCACTGAGCAGGGAGTAGGCCTTGTCTATTACATATTTGGCTTATGGAGTGGTCTCTGAGCTAATTTCAAACCCTTGTTTTATGCATCATCCCACCTCACCTTTCCCGTTAAACAGCCATAGTGTGTCTTCTAAAGGTGTGACTCTTTTCTGTTTTGTATTTCAGTTCAAGTGTAGCGATTTTGACATTCCCTCTATAAGCGATATCTTAGGATAAGTGTCTTTTTCTGTGTGACTTATTTCACTTAGAATCATCGTACCTAAATCGACTCATCATGCTGCAAACTAGCCTTATGATATTTATTTCATGGCTGAGTGATATTCCATTGTGCCAAGTACCCCCATTTCTTTATCCATTTTTCTCTTTCTGAGATATTGAAGGTGTACCGAAGTGGAGGTTCTTGGAAACACAGCAGCCGTAAAGGTTGGGGTGCCTGTGTCTTTTTGATTTTTAGTTTTCCCAATTTATACGCCCATGAGTGGAAGTGCCCTATGCTCTCTATGCTGTGTTTATTACTTATTTCAGGACACACCGTAAACTTCTCCAGAGTGCCTTTTGGCAATTTACATCCCGCACATCAGCGTAGCAAGGCTCCCATGTCTCCATGGCCTGTCCTGCTTTTCTGGTTTTTACACTTTTTTCAGCATGGCCCTTTTGACCGAGGGCAAGCGAGACTTCTTTGTAGCGCTGATTTGCCCTTCCGGCTTGCTTGGTTGGCCAAAAAGGGCGTATGCGTTTTTTCCTGAATATATTCAGGATAAAACGCATACGCCCTTTTTGGCCAAGGGCATCATTGTCAACGTTTTGCCGCTTTTCATGTGCTTTAAAGGCGAGTCAAATCTACCTCCTGAAATCTGTTTCCTGCAAATCTGCCTTGCTTTCAAATCCTCTTCGTTGCCTTCCCTCAATATATTTGTGGATGAGAGATATCATTTATAACTCTGCACGTTTGTGAATTGCAGTGCCCCTGAGCTCCATTTGTCTCCTCGCTTTTTTGGGAGCTGGCCGCAAAAGCGCAGGATTGCTTCAGGCCCTATTTTGGTTCTGGGGGGCAGGCTGAGCCTGTGGTTCATTCTTCTTCCTGATGGGAAAATGGAGTGACCTGTGCCTGTCCCAACACCTAGGGCTCGTGTCTCGTTGGTTCCGCGTCTTCCCGTTTATCTTCAGGACAAATTGCAACCTGGACGAAACTGGAGGTTAAAGGTGCTTATTCTCCAAGTAGGGAGATGGTTAGTCAAGCGGCTGGAATGGCGAACCCGAGCACAAGGAGAGGAGAAATGAGGTGCGTTTTAGAAACCTTTCCCGATCTCACGGCATACCATCTTCTGGGTTTCCCATGCATGTTTTGATGTAGGAAGATTCCCTTGTACCTGGAGATTTGAGACCCATGGGGTGTGTTCCCCGCAGTGTTACTTTAAAGTATCTGCATTTGATCACCCAACCTCACCAATCCTCTCAGCCCGAAGAGTGTCCAGCCTTATGTCTCATCCAGCTGTGGGTCTAGATATGGTCAATCCAGGTTGCATCAGAGACCCTGAACGGATTTTGTAAGAATTTCTCTCTCTTTCACTGTCTTTGCTTTGTGGGTTTTTTAAAGTAATGTATGTTTAGAATGGGGTTTGGCTGCTTTTCCCTGCTGTGTTTAGGCCGCTTTACACCCTCTTGATTCACTTGCAGAGAGATATCGATACATAGGTTTTCAGATTCATACTAGTCAGATATATTCTTGTGCGGTGACTAGGGGTTGTTGAGTCCAGTTCACTGAGCAGGGAGTAGGCCTTGTCTAGTACATATTTGGCTTATGGAGCGGTGTCTGAGCTAATTTCAAACCCTTGTTTTATTCATCACCCCACCTCACCTTTCCGGTTAAGCAGCCATAGTGTGTCTTCTAAAGGTGTGCCTCTGTTCTGTTTTGTAATTCAGTTCAAGTGTAGCGATTTTGACATTCCCTCTATAAGCGATATCTTAGGATAAGTGCCTTTTTCTGTGTGACTTATTTCACTTAGAATCATCGTACCTAAATCCACTCATCATGCTGCAAACTAGCCTTATGACATTGATTTCATGGCTGAGTGATATTCCATTGTGCCAAGTACCCCCATTTCTTTATCCATTTTTCTCTTTCTGAGATATTGAAGGTGTACCGAAGTGGAGGTTCTTGGAAACAGAGCAGCCGTAAAGTTTGGGGTGCCTGTGTCTTGTTGAGTTTTAGTTTTCCCGATTTATACGCCCATGAGTGGAAGTGCCCTATGCTCTCTAAGCTGTGTTTATTACTTGTTTCAGGACACACCGTACTCTTCTCCAGAGTGCCTGTTGGCAATTTACATCCCGCCCATCAGCGTAGCAAGGCTCCCATGTCTCCATGGCCTGTCCTGCTTTTCTGGTTTTTACACTTTTTTCAGCATGGCCCTTTTGACCGAGGGCAAGCGAGACTTCTTTGTAGCGCTGATTTGCCCTTCCGGCTTGCTTGGTTGGCCAAAAAGGGCGTATGCGTTTTTTCCTGAATATATTCAGGAAAAAACGCATACGCCCTTTTTGGCCAAGGGCATCATTGTCAAGGTTTTGCCGCTTTTCATGTGCTTTAAAGGCGAGTCGAATCTACCTCCTGAAATCTCTTTCCTGCAAATCTGCCTTGCTTTCAAATCCTCTTCGTTGCCTTCCCTCAATATATTTGTGGACGAGACTTCTCATTTATAACTCTGCACGTTTGTGAATTGCAGTGCCCCTGAGCTCCATTTGTCTCCTCGCTTTTTTGGGAGCTGGCCGCAAAAGCGCAGGATTGTTTCAGGCCCTATTTTGGTTCTGGGGGGCAGGCTGAGCCTGTGGTTCATTCTTCTTCCTGATGGGAAAATGGAGTGACCTGTGCCTGTCCCAACACCTAGGGCTAGTCTCTCGTTGGTTCCCCATCTTCCCGTTCATCCTCAGGACAAATTACAACCTGTACGAAACAGGAGGTTAAAGGTGCTGATTCTCCAAGTAGGGAGATGGTTAGTCAAGCGGCTGGACTGGCGAACCCGAGCACAAGGAGAGGAGAAATGAGGTGCGTTTTAGAAACCTTTCCCGATCTCATGGCATACAATCTTCTGGGTTTCCCATGCATGTTTTGATGTAGGAAGATGCCCTTGTACCTGGAGATTTGAGACCCATGGGGTGGGTACCCCGTGGAGTTACTTTAAAGTATCTGCGTTTGCTCACCCAACCTCAGCAATCCTCTCAGCCCCAAGAGTGTCCAGCCTTATGTCTCATCCAGCTGTGGGTCTAGATATGGTCGAACCAGGTGGCATCAGAGCCCCTGAACTGATTGTGTAAGAATTTGTCTCTCTTTCACTGTCTTTGTTTTGAGGGTTTTTTTAAGTAATTTATGTTTAGAATGGGGCTGGCTGCTTTTCCCTGCTGTGTTTATGCCCCTTTACACCCTCTTGATTCACTTGCAGAGAGATATCGATACATAGGTTTTCAGATTCTTACTAGTCAGATATATTCTTGTGCGGTGACTAGGGGGTGTTGAGTCCAGTTCACTGAGCAGGGAGTAGGCCTTGTTTAGTACATATTTGGCTTATGGAGCGGTCTCCGAGCTAATTTCAAACCCTTGTTTTATGCATCACCCCACCTCACCTTTCCCGTTAAGCAGCCATAGTGTGTCTTCTAAAGGTGTGACTCTGTTCTGTTTTGTAATTCAGTTGAAGTGTAGCGATTTTGACATTCCCTCTATAAGCGATATCTTAGGATAAGTGTCTTTTTCTGTGTGACTTATTTCACTTAGAATCATCGTCGCTAAATCCAATCATCATGCTCCTAACTAGCCTTATGACATTGATTTCATGGCTGAGTGATATTCCATTGTGCCAAGTACCACCATTTGTTTATCCATTTTTCTCTTTCCCGGGATATTGAAGGTTTACTGAAGTGGAGGTTCTTGGAAACAGAGCAGCCGTAAAGTTTGGGGTGCCTGTGTCTTGTTGATTTTTAGTTTTCCCAATTTATACGCCCATGAGTGGAAGTGCCCTATGCTCTCTAAGCTGTGTTTATTACTTGTTTCAGGACACACCGTACACTTCTCCAGAGTGCCTGTTGGCAATTTACATCCCGCCCATCAGCGTAGCAAAGCTCCCATGTCTCCATGGCCTGTCCTGCTTTTCTGGTTTTTACACTTTTTTCAACATGGCCCTTTTGACCGAGGGCAAGCAAGACTTCTTTGTAGCGCTGATTTGCCTTTCCGGCTTGCTTGGTTGGCCAAAAAGGGCGTATGCGTTTTTTCCTGAATATATTCAGGAAAAAACGCATACGCCCTTTTTGGCCAAGGGCATCATTGTCAACGTTTTGCCGCTTTTCATGTGCTTTAAAGGCGGGTCGAATCTACCTCCTGAAATCTGTTTCCTGCAAATCTGCCTTGCTTTCAAATCCTCTTCGTTGCCTTCCCTCAATATATTTGTGGACGAGAGTTCTCATTTATAACTCTGCACGTTTGTGAATTGCAGTGCCCCTGAGCTCCTTTTGTCTACTCGCTTTTTTGGGAGCTGGCCGCAAAAGCGCAGGATTGTTTCAGGCCCTATTTTGGTTCTGGGGGGCAGGCTGAGCCTGTGGTTCATTCTTCTTCCTGATGGGAAAATGGAGTGACCTGTGCCTGTCCCAACACCTAGGGCTAGTCTCTCGTTGGTTGCCCGTCTTCCCGTTCATCCTCAGGACAAATTGCAACCTGTACGAAACAGGAGGTTAAAGGTGCTGATTCTCCAAGTAGGGAGATGGTTAGTCAAGCGGCTAGAATGGTGAACCCGAGCACAAGGAGAGGAGAAATGAGGTGCGTTTTAGAAGCCTTTCCCGATCTCACGGCATACAAACCTCTGGGTTTCCCATGCATGTTTTGATGTAGGAAGATGCCCTTGTACCTGGAGATTTGAGACCCATGGGGTGGGTACCCCGCGGTATTACTTTAAAGTATCTGCGTTTGCTCACCCAACCTCACCAATCCTCTCAGCCCCAAGAGTGTCCAGCCTTATGTCTCATCCAGCTGTGGGTCTAGATATGGTCGAACCAGGTGGCATCAGAGCCCCTGAACTGATTTTGTAAGAATTTCTCTCTCTTTCACTGTCTTTGTTGTGTGGGATTTTTTAAGTAATTTATGTTTAGAATGGGGCTTGGCTGCTTTTCCCTGCTGTGTTTATGCCGCTTTACACCCTCTTGATTCACTTGCAGAGAGATATCGATACATAGGTTTTCAGATTCTTACTAGTCAGATATATTCTTGTGTGTTGACTAGGGTGTGTTGAGTCCAGTTCACTGAGCAGGGAGTAGGCCTTGTCTATTACATATTTGGCTTATGGAGCGGTCTCTGAGCTAATTTCAAACCCTTGTTTTATGCATCACCCCACCTCACCTTTCCCGTTAAGCAGCCATAGTGTGTCTTCTAAAATTGTGCCTCTGTTCTGTTTTGTAATTCAGTTCAAGTGTAGCGATTTTGACATTCCCTCTATAAGCGATATCTTAGGATAAGTGTCTTTTTCTGTGTGACTTATTTCACTTAGAATCATCGTCGCTAAAGCCACTCATCATGCTGCTAACTAGCCTTATGACATTGATTTCATGGCTGAGTGATATTCCATTGTGCCAAGTACCATCATTTGTTTATCCATTTTTCTCTTTCCTGGGATATTGAAGGTGTACCGAAGTGGAGGTTCTTGGAAACAGAGCAGCCGTAAATTTTGGGGTGCCTGTGTCTTGTTGATTTTTAGTTTTCCCAATTTATACGCCCATGAGTGGAAGTGCCCTATGCTCTCAACGCTGTGTTTATTACTTGTTTCAGGAAACACCGTACACTTCTCCAGAGTGCCTGTTGGCAATTTACATCCCGCCCAGCAGCGTAGCAAGGCTCCCATATCTCCATGGCCTGTCCTGCTTTTCTGGTTTTTACACTTTTTTCAGCATGGCCCTTTTGTCCGAGGGCAAGCAAGACTTCTTTGTAGCGCTGATTTGCCCTTCCGGCTTGCTTGGTTGGCCAAAAAGGGCGTATGCGTTTTTTCCTGAATATATTCAGGAAAAAACGCATACGCCCTTTTTGGCCAAGGGCATCATTGTCAACGTTTTGCCGCTTTTCATGTGCTTTAAAGGTGAGTCGAATCTACCTCCTGAAATCTGTTTCCTGCAAATCTGCCTTGCTTTCAAATCCTCTTCGTTGCCTTCCCTCAATATATTTGTGGACGAGACTTCTCATTTATAACTCTGCACGTTTGTGAATTGCAGTGCCCCTGAGCTCCTTTTGTCTACTCGCTTTTCTGGGAGCTGGCCGCAAAAGTGCAGGATTGTTTCAGGCCCTATTTTGGTTCTGGGGGGCAGGCTGAGCCTGTGGTTCATTCTTCTTACTGATGGGAAAATGGAGTGACCTGTGCCTGTCCCAACACCTAGGGTTTGTCTCTCGTTGGTTCCCCGTCTTCCCGTTCATCCTCAGGACAAATTACAACCTGTACGAAACAGGGGGTTAAAGGTGCTGATTCTCCAAGTAGGGAGATGGTTAGTCAAGCGGCTGGAATGGCGAACCCGAGCACAAGGAGAGGAGAAATGAGGTGCGTTTTAGAAACCTTTCCCGATCTCATGGCATACCATCTTCTGTGTTTCCCATGCATGTTTTGATGTAGGAAGATGCCCTTGTACCTGGAGATTTGAGACCCATGGGGTGGGTACCCCGTGGAGTTACTTTAAAGTATCTGCGTTTGCTCACCCAACCTCACCAATCCTCTCAGCCCCAAGAGTGTCCAGCCTTATGTCTCATCCAGCTGTGGGTCTAGATATGGTCAATCCAGGTTGCATCAGAGCCCCTGAACTGATTTTGTAAGAATTTCTCTCTCTTTCACTGTCTTTGCTTTATGGGTTTTTTAAAGTAATGTATGTTTAGAATGGGGTTTGGCTGCTTTTCCCTGCTGTGTTTATGCCGCTTTACACCCTCTTGATTCACTTGCAGAGAGATATCGATACATAGGTTTTCAGATTCTTACTAGTCAGATATATTCTTGTGCGGTGACTAGGGGGTGTTGAGTCCAGTTCACTGAGCAGGGAGTAGGCCTTGTCTATTACATATTTGGCTTATGGAGCGGTCTCTGAGCTAATTTCAAACCTTTGTTTTATGCATCACCCCACCTCACCTTTCCGGTTAAGCAGCCATAGTGTGTCTTCTAAAGTTGTGCCTCTGTTCTGTTTTGTAATTCAGTTCAAGTGTAGCGATTTTGACATTCCCTCTATAAGCGATATCTTAGGATAAGTGTCTTTTTCTGTGTGACTTATTTCACTTAGAATCATCGTCGCTAAATCCACTCATCATGCTGCTAACTAGCCTTATGACATTGATTTCATGGCTGAGTGATATTCCATTGTGCCAAGAACCACCATTTGTTTATCCATTTTTCTCTTTCCTGGGATATTGAAGGTGTACCGAAGTGGAGGTTCTTGGAAACAGAGCAGCCGTAAAGTTTGGGGTGCCTGTATCTTGTTGATTTTTAGTTTTCCCAATTTATACGCCCATGAGTGGAAGTGCCCTATGCTCTCTAAGCTGTGTTTATTACTTGTTTCAGGACACACCGTACACTTCTCCAGAGTGCCTGTTGGCAATTTACATCCCGCCCATCAGCGTAGCAAAGCTCCCATGTCTCCATGGCCTGTCCTGCTTTTCTGGTTTTTACACTTTTTTCAGCATGGCCCTTTTGTCCGAGGGCAAGCAAGACTTCTTTGTAGCGCTGATTTGCCCTTCCGGCTTGCTTGGTTGGCCAAAAAGGGCGTATGCGTTTTTTCCTGAATATATTCAGGAAAAAACGCATACGCCCTTTTTGGCCAAGGGCATCATTGTCAACGTTTTGCCGCTTTTCATGTGCTTTAAAGGCGAGTCGAATCTACCTCCTGAAATCTGTTTCCTGCAAATCTGCCTTGCTTTCAAATCCTCTTCGTTGCCTTCGCTCAATATATTTGTGGACGAGACTTCTCATTTATAACTCTGCACGTTTGTGAATTGCAGTGCCCCTGAGCTCCTTTTGTCTACTCGCTTTTTTGGGAGCTGGCCGCAAAAGCGCAGGATTGTTTCAGGCCCTATTTTGGTTCTGGGGGGCAGGCTGAGCCTGTGGTTCATTCTTCTTACTGATGGGAAAATGGAGTGACCTGTGCCTGTCCCAACACCTAGGGTTTGTCTCTCGTTGGTTCCCCGTCTTCCCGTTCATCCTCAGGACAAATTACAACCTGTACGAAACAGGGGGTTAAAGGTGCTGATTCTCCAAGTAGGGAGATGGTTAGTCAAGCGGCTGGAATGGCGAACCCGAGCACAAGGAGAGGAGAAATGAGGTGCGTTTTAGAAACCTTTCCCGATCTCATGGCATACCATCTTCTGTGTTTCCCATGCATGTTTTGATGTAGGAAGATGCCCTTGTACCTGGAGATTTGAGACCCATGGGGTGGGTACCCCGTGGAGTTACTTTAAAGTATCTGCGTTTGCTCACCCAACCTCACCAATCCTCTCAGCCCCAAGAGTGTCCAGCCTTATGTCTCATCCAGCTGTGGGTGTAGATATGGTCTAACCAGGTGGCATCAGAGCCCCTGAACTGATTTTGTAAGAATTTCTCTCTCTTTCACTGTCTTTGTTTTGTGGGTTTTTTAAAGTAATTTATGTTTAGAATGGGGTTTGGCTGCTTTTCCCTGCTGTGTTTATGCCGCTTTACACCCTCTTGATTCACTTGCAGAGAGATATCGATACATAGGTTTTCAGATTCTTACTAGTCAGATATATTCTTGTGCGGTGACTAGGGGGTGTTGAGTCCAGTTCACTGAGCAGGGAGTAGGCCTTGTCTATTACATATTTGGCTTATGGAGCGGTCTCTGAGCTAATTTCAAACCCTTGTTTTATGCATCACCCCACCTCACCTTTCCGGTTAAGCAGCCATAGTGTGTCTTCTAAAGTTGTGCCTCTGTTCTGTTTTGTAATTCAGTTCAAGTGTAGCGATTTTGACATTCCCTCTATAAGCGATATCTTAGGATAAGTGTCTTTTTCTGTGTGACTTATTTCACTTAGAATCATCGTCGCTAAATCCACTCATCATGCTGCTAACTAGCCTTATGACATTGATTTCATGGCTGAGTGATATTCCATTGTGCCAAGTACCACCATTTGTTTATCCATTTTTCTCTTTCCTGGGATATTGAAGGTGTACCGAAGTGGAGGTTCTTGGAAACAGAGCAGCCGTAAAGTTTGGGGTGCCTGTGTCTTGTTGATTTTTAGTTTTCCCAATTTATACGCCCATGAGTGGAAGTGCCCTATGCTCTCTAAGCTGTGTTTATTACTTGTTTCAGGACACACCGTACACTTCTCCAGAGTGCCTGTTGGCAATTTACATCCCGCCCATCAGCGTAGCAAAGCTCCCATGTCTCCATGGCCTGTCCTGCTTTTCTGGTTTTTACACTTTTTTCAGCATGGCCCTTTTGTCCGAGGGCAAGCAAGACTTCTTTGTAGCGCTGATTTGCCCTTCCGGCTTGCTTGGTTGGCCAAAAAGGGCGTATGCGTTTTTTCCTGAATATATTCAGGAAAAAACGCATACGCCCTTTTTGGCCAAGGGCATCATTGTCAACGTTTTGCCGCTTTTCATGTGCTTTAAAGGCGAGTCGAATCTACCTCCTGAAATCTGTTTCCTGCAAATCTGCCTTGCTTTCAAATCCTCTTCGTTGCCTTCCCTCAATATATTTGTGGACGAGAGTTCTAATTTATAACTCTGCACATTTGTGAATTGCAGTGCCCCTGAGCTCCTTTTGTCTACTCGCTTTTTTGGGAGCTGGCCGCAAAAGCGCAGGATTGTTTCAGGCCCTATTTTGGTTCTGGGGGGCAGGCTGTGCCTGTGGTTCATTCTTCTTACTGATGGGAAAATGGAGTGACCTGTGCCTGTCCCAACACCTAGGGTTTGTCTCTCGTTGGTTCCCCGTCTTCCCGTTCATCCTCAGGACAAATTACAACCTGTACGAAACAGGGGGTTAAAGGTGCTGATTCTCCAAGTAGGGAGATGGTTAGTCAAGCGGCTGGAATGGCGAACCCGAGCACAAGGAGAGGAGAAATGAGGTGCGTTTTAGAAACCTTTCCCGATCTCATGGCATACCATCTTCTGTGTTTCCCATGCATGTTTTGATGTAGGAAGATGCCCTTGTACCTGGAGATTTGAGACCCATGGGGTGGGTACCCCGTGGAGTTACTTTAAAGTATCTGCGTTTGCTCACCCAACCTCACCAATCCTCTCAGCCCCAAGAGTGTCCAGCCTTATGTCTCATCCAGCTGTGGGTCTAGATATGGTCGAACCAGGTGGCATCAGAGCCCCTGAACTGATTTTGTAAGAATTTCTCTCTCTTTCACTGTCTTTGTTTTGTGGGTTTTTTAAAGTAATTTATGTTTAGAATGGGGCTTTGCTGCTTTTCCCTGCTGTGTTTATGCCGCTTTACACCCTCTTGATTCACTTGCAGAGAGATATCGATACATAGGTTTTCAGATTCTTACTAGTCAGATATATTCTTGTGCGGTGACTAGGGGGTGTTGAGTCCAGTTCACTGAGCAGGGAGTAGGCCTTGTCTATTACATATTTGGCTTATGGAGCGGTGTCTGATCTAATTTCAAACCCTTGTTTTATGCATCACCCCACCTCACCTTTCCGGTTAAGCAGCCATAGTGTGTCTTCTAAAGTTGTGCCTCTGTTCTGTTTTGTAATTCAGTTCAAGTGTAGCGATTTTGACATTCCCTCTATAAGCGATATCTTAGGATAAGTGTCTTTTTCTGTGTGACTTATTTCACTTAGAATCATCGTCGCTAAATCCACTCATCATGCTGCTAACTAGCCTTATGACATTGATTTCATGGCTGAGTGATATTCCATTGTGCCAAGTACCACCATTTGTTTATCCATTTTTCTCTTTCCTGGGATATTGAAGGTGTACCGAAGTGGAGGTTCTTGGAAACAGAGCAGCCGTAAAGTTTGGGGTGCCTGTGTCTTGTTGATTTTTAGTTTTCCCAATTTATACGCCCATGAGTGGAAGTGCCCTATGCTCTCTAAGCTGTGTTTATTACTTGTTTCAGGACACACCGTACACTTCTCCAGAGTGCCTGTTGGCAATTTACATCCCGCCCATCAGCATAGCAAAGCTCCCATGTCTCCATGGCCTGTCCTGCTTTTCTGGTTTTTACACTTTTTTCAGCATGGCCCTTTTGTCCGAGGGCAAGCAAGACTTCTTTGTAGCGCTGATTTGCCCTTCCGGCTTGCTTGGTTGGCCAAAAAGGGCGTATGCGTTTTTTCCTGAATATATTCAGGAAAAAACGCATACGCCCTTTTTGGCCAAGGGCATCATTGTCAACGTTTTTCCGCTTTTCATGTGCTTTAAAGGCGAGTCGAATCTACCTCCTGAAATCTGTTTCCTGCAAATCTGCCTTGCTTTCAAATCCTCTTCGTTGCCTTCCCTCAATATATTTGTGGACGAGAGTTCTCATTTATAACTCTGCACGTTTGTGAATTGCAGTGCCCCTGAGCTCCTTTTGTCTACTCGCTTTTTTGGGAGCTGGCCGCAAAAGCGCAGGATTGTTTCAGGCCCTATTTTGGTTCTGGGGGGCAGGCTGAGCCTGTGGTTCATTCTTCTTACTGATGGGAAAATGGAGTGACCTGTGCCTGTCCCAACACCTAGGGTTTGTCTCTCGTTGGTTCCCCGTCTTCCCGTTCATCCTCAGGACAAATTACAACCTGTACGAAACAGGGGGTTAAAGGTGCTGATTCTCCAAGTAGGGAGATGGTTAGTCAAGCGGCTGGAATGGCGAACCCGAGCACAAGGAGAGGAGAAATGAGGTGCGTTTTAGAAACCTTTCCCGATCTCATGGCATACCATCTTCTGTGTTTCCCATGCATGTTTTGATGTAGGAAGATGCCCTTGTACCTGGAGATTTGAGACCCATGGGGTGGGTACCCCGTGGAGTTACTTTAAAGTATCTGCGTTTGCTCACCCAACCTCACCAATCCTCTCAGCCCCAAGAGTGTCCAGCCTTATGTCTCATCCAGCTGTGGGTCTAGATATGGTCAATCCAGGTTGCATCATAGACCCTGAACTGATTTTGTAAGAATTTCTCTCTCTTTCACTGTCTTTGTTTTGTGGGTTTTTTAAAGTAATTTATGTTTAGAATGGGGCTTGGCTGCTTTTCCCTGCTGTGTTTATGCCGCTTTACACCCTCTTGATTCACTTGCAGAGAGATATCGATACATAGGTTTTCAGATTCTTACTAGTCAGATATATTCTTGTGCGGTGACTAGGGGGTGTTGAGTCCAGTTCACTGATCAGGGAGTAGGCCTTGTCTATTACATATTTGGCTTATGGAGCGGTCTCTGATCTAATTTCATACCCTTGTTTTATGCATCACCCCACCTCACCTTTCCCGTTAAGCAGCCATAGTGTGTCTTCTAAAGGTGTGCCTCTGTTCTGTTTTGTAATTCAGTTCAAGTGTAGCGATTTTGACATTCCCTCTATAAGCGATATCTTAGGATAAGTGTCTTTTTCTGTGTGACTTATTTCACTTAGAATCATCGTCGCTAAATCCACTCATCATGCTGCTAACTAGCCTTATGACATTGATTTCATGGCTGAGTGATATTCCATTGTGCCAAGTACCACCATTTGTTTATCCATTTTTCTCTTTCCTGGGATATTGAAGGTGTACCGAAGTGGAGGTTCTTGGAAACAGAGCAGCCGTAAAGTTTGGGGTGCCTGTGTCTTGTTGATTTTTAGTTTTCCCAATTTATACGCCCATGAGTGGAAGTGCCCTATGCTCTCTAAGCTGTGTTTATTACTTGTTTCAGGACACACCGTACACTTCTCCAGAGTGCCTGTTGGCAATTTACATCCCGCCCATCAGCGTAGCAAAGCTCCCATGTCTCCATGGCCTGTCCTGCTTTTCTGGTTTTTACACTTTTTTCAGCATGGCCCTTTTGTCCGAGGGCAAGCAAGACTTCTTTGTAGCGCTGATTTGCCCTTCCGGCTTGCTTGGTTGGCCAAAAAGGGCGTATGCGTTTTTTCCTGAATATATTCAGGAAAAAACGCATACGCCCTTTTTGGCCAAGGGCATCATTGTCAACGTTTTGCCGCTTTTCATGTGCTTTAAAGGCGAGTCGAATCTACCTCCTGAAATCTGTTTCCTGCAAATCTGCCTTGCTTTCAAATCCTCTTCGTTGCCTTCCCTCAATATATTTGTGGACGAGAGTTCTCATTTATAACTCTGCACGTTTGTGAATTGCAGTGCCCCTGAGCTCCATTTGTCTACTCGCTTTTTTGGGAGCTGGCCGCAAAAGCGCAGGATTGTTTCAGGCCCTGTTCGGCTTCCAGGGGGCAGGCGGAGCCTGTGGTTCATTCTTCTTCCTGATGGGAAAATGGAGTGACCTGTGCCTGTCCCAACACCTAGGGTTTGTCTCTCGTTGGTTCCCTGTCTTCCCGTTCATCCTCAGGACAAATTACAACCTGTACGAAACAGGAGGTTAAAGGTGCTGATTCTCCAAGTAGGGAGATGATTAGTCAAGTGGCTGGAATGGCGAACCCGAGCACAAGGAGAGGAGAAATGAGGTGCGTTTTAAAAACCTTTCCCGATCTCATGGCATACCATCTTTTGTGTATTCCATGCATATTTTGATGTAGGAAGATGCCCTTGTACCTGGAGATTTGAGACCCATGGGGTGGGTACCCCGTGGAGTTACTTTAAAGTATCTGCGTTTGCTCACCCAAGCTCACCAATCCTCTCAGCCCCAAGAGTGTCCAGCCTTATGTCTCATCCAGCTGTGGGTCTAGATATGGTCGAACCAGGTGGCATCAGAGCCCCTGAACTGATTTTGTAAGAATTTCTCTCTCTTTCACTGTCTTTGTTTTGTTTGTTTTTTAAAGTAATTTATGTTTAGAATGGGGCTTTGCTGCTTTTCCCTGCTGTGTTGATGCCGCTTTACACCCTCTTGATTCACTTGCAGAGAGATATCGATACATAGGTTTTCAGATTCTTACTAGTCAGATATATTCTTGTGCGGTGACTAGGGGGTGTTGAGTCCAGTTCACTGAGCAGGGAGTAGGCCTTGTCTATTACATATTTGGCTTATGGAGCGGTCTCTGAGCTAATTTCAAACCCTTGTTTTATGCATCACCCCACCTCACCTTTCCCGTTAAGCAGCCATAGTGTGTCTTCTAAAGGTGTGCCTCTGTTCTGTTTTGTAATTCAGTTCAAGTGTAGTGATTTTGACATTCACTCTATAAGCGATATCTTAGGATAAGTGTCTTTTTCTGTGTGACTTATTTCACTTAGAATCATCGTCGCTAAATCCACTCATCATGCTGCTAACTAGCCTTATGACATTGATTTCATGGCTGAGTGATATTCCATTGTGCCAAGTACCACCATTTGTTTATCCATTTTTCTCTTTCCTGGGATATTGAAGGTGTACCGAAGTGGAGGTTCTTGGCAACAGAGCAGCCGTAAACTTTAGGGTGCCTGTGTCTTGTTGATTTTTAGTTTTCCCAATTTATACGCCCATGAGTGGAAGTGCCCTATGCTCTCTAAGCTGTGTTTATTACTTGTTTCAGGACACACCGTACACTTCTCCAGAGTGCCTGTTGGCAATTTACATCCCGCCCATCAGCGTAGTAAGGCTCCCATGTCTCCATGGCCTGTCCTGCTTTTCTGGTTTTTACACTTTTTTCAGCATGGCCCTTTTGACCGAGGGCAAGCAAGACTTCTTTGTAGCGCTGATTTGCCCTTCCGGCTTGCTTGGTTGGCCAAAAAGGGCGTATGCGTTTTTTCCTGAATATATTCAGGAAAAAACGCATACGCCCTTTTTGGCCAAGGGCATCATTGTCAACGTTTTGCCGCTTTTCATGTGCTTTAAAGGCGAGTCGAATCTACCTCCTGAAATCTGTTTCCTGCAAATCTGCCTTGCTTTCAAATCCTCTTCGTTGCCTTCCCTCAATATATTTGTGGACGAGAGTTCTCATTTATAACTCTGCACGTTTGTGAATTGCAGTGCCCCTGAGCTCCATTTGTCTACTCGCTTTTTTGGGAGCTGGCCGCAAAAGCGCAGGATTGTTTCAGGCCCTGTTCGGCTTCCAGGGGGCAGGCGGAGCCTGTGGTTCATTCTTCTTCCTGATGGGAAAATGGAGTGACCTGTGCCTGTCCCAACACCTAGGGTTTGTCTCTCGTTGGTTCCCTGTCTTCCCGTTCATCCTCAGGACAAATTACAACCTGTACGAAACAGGAGGTTAAAGGTGCTGATTCTCCAAGTAGGGAGATGATTAGTCAAGTGGCTGGAATGGCGAACCCGAGCACAAGGAGAGGAGAAATGAGGTGCGTTTTAAAAACCTTTCCCGATCTCATGGCATACCATCTTTTGTGTATTCCATGCATATTTTGATGTAGGAAGATGCCCTTGTACCTGGAGATTTGAGACCCATGGGGTGGGTACCCCGTGGAGTTACTTTAAAGTATCTGCGTTTGCTCACCCAAGCTCACCAATCCTCTCAGCCCCAAGAGTGTCCAGCCTTATGTCTCATCCAGCTGTGGGTCTAGATATGGTCGAACCAGGTGGCATCAGAGCCCCTGAACTGATTTTGTAAGAATTTCTCTCTCTTTCACTGTCTTTGTTTTGTTTGTTTTTTAAAGTAATTTATGTTTAGAATGGGGCTTTGCTGCTTTTCCCTGCTGTGTTGATGCCGCTTTACACCCTCTTGATTCACTTGCAGAGAGATATCGATACATAGGTTTTCAGATTCTTACTAGTCAGATATATTCTTGTGCGGTGACTAGGGGGTGTTGAGTCCAGTTCACTGAGCAGGGAGTAGGCCTTGTCTATTACATATTTGGCTTATGGAGCGGTCTCTGAGCTAATTTCAAACCCTTGTTTTATGCATCACCCCACCTCACCTTTCCCGTTAAGCAGCCATAGTGTGTCTTCTAAAGGTGTGCCTCTGTTCTGTTTTGTAATTCAGTTCAAGTGTAGTGATTTTGACATTCACTCTATAAGCGATATCTTAGGATAAGTGTCTTTTTCTGTGTGACTTATTTCACTTAGAATCATCGTCGCTAAATCCACTCATCATGCTGCTAACTAGCCTTATGACATTGATTTCATGGCTGAGTGATATTCCATTGTGCCAAGTACCACCATTTGTTTATCCATTTTTCTCTTTCCTGGGATATTGAAGGTGTACCGAAGTGGAGGTTCTTGGAAACAGAGCAGCCGTAAAGTTTGGGGTGCCTGTGTCTTGTTGATTTTTAGTTTTCCCAATTTATACGCCCATGAGTGGAAGTGCCCTATGCTCTCTAAGCTGTGTTTATTACTTGTTTCAGGACACACCGTACACTTCTCCAGAGTGCCTGTTGGCAATTTACATCCCGCCCATCAGCGTAGTAAGGCTCCCATGTCTCCATGGCCTGTCCTGCTTTTCTGGTTTTTACACTTTTTTCAGCATGGCCCTTTTGACCGAGGGCAAGCAAGACTTCTTTGTAGCGCTGATTTGCCCTTCCGGCTTGCTTGGTTGGCCAAAAAGGGCGTATGCGTTTTTTCCTGAATATATTCAGGAAAAAACGCATACGCCCTTTTTGGCCAAGGGCATCATTGTCAACGTTTTGCCGCTTTTCATGTGCTTTAAAGGCGAGTCGAATCTACCTCCTGAAATCTGTTTCCTGCAAATCTGCCTTGCTTTCAAATCCTCTTCGTTGCCTTCCCTCAATATATTTGTGGACGAGAGTTCTCATTTATAACTCTGCACGTTTGTGAATTGCAGTGCCCCTGAGCTCCATTTGTCTACTCGCTTTTTTGGGAGCTGGCCGCAAAAGCGCAGGATTGTTTCAGGCCCTATTTTGGTTCTGGGGGCAGGCTGAGCCTGTGGTTCATTCTTCTTCCTGATGGGAAAATGGAGTGACCTGTGCCTGTCCCAACACCTAGGGCTAGTCTCTCGTTGGTTCCCCGTCTTCCCGTTCATCCTCAGGACAAATTGCAACCTGTACGAAACAGGAGGTTAAAGGTGCTGATTCTCCAAGTAGGGAGATGTTTAGTCAAGCGGCTAGAATGGTGAACCCGAGCACAAGGAGAGGAGAAATGAGGTGCGTTTTAGAAGTCTTTCCTGATCTCACGGCATACAAACCTCTGGGTTTCCCATGCATGTTTTGATGTAGGAAGATGCCCTTGTACCTGGAGATTTGAGACCCATGGGGTGGGTACCCCGCGGTATTACTTTAAAGTATCTGCGTTTGCTCACCCAACCTCACCAATCCTCTCAGCCCCAAGAGTGTCCAGCCTTATGTCTCATCCAGCTGTGGGTCTAGATATGGTCGAACCAGGTGGCATCAGAGCCCCTGAACTGATTTTGTAAGAATTTCTCTCTCTTTCACTGTCTTTGTTTTGTGGGTTTTTTAAAGTAATTTATGTTTAGAATGGGGCTTTGCTGCTTTTCCCTGCTGTGTTTATGCCGCTTTACACCCTCTTGATTCACTTGCAGAGAGATATCGATACATAGGTTTTCAGATTCTTACTAGTCAGATATATTCTTGTGCGGTGACTAGGGGGTGTTGAGTCCAGTTCACTGAGCAGGGAGTAGGCCTTGTCTATTACATATTTGGCTTATGGAGCGGTGTCTGATCTAATTTCAAACCCTTGTTTTATGCATCACCCCACCTCACCTTTCCGGTTAAGCAGCCATAGTGTGTCTTCTAAAGTTGTGCCTCTGTTCTGTTTTGTAATTCAGTTCAAGTGTAGCGATTTTGACATTCCCTCTATAAGCGATATCTTAGGATAAGTGTCTTTTTCTGTGTGACTTATTTCACTTAGAATCATCGTCGCTAAATCCACTCATCATGCTGCTAACTAGCCTTATGACATTGATTTCATGGCTGAGTGATATTCCATTGTGCCAAGTACCACCATTTGTTTATCCATTTTTCTCTTTCCTGGGATATTGAAGGTGTACCGAAGTGGAGGTTCTTGGAAACAGAGCAGCCGTAAAGTTTGGGGTGCCTGTGTCTTGTTGATTTTTAGTTTTCCCAATTTATACGCCCATGAGTGGAAGTGCCCTATGCTCTCTAAGCTGTGTTTATTACTTGTTTCAGGACACACCGTACACTTCTCCAGAGTGCCTGTTGGCAATTTACATCCCGCCCATCAGCATAGCAAAGCTCCCATGTCTCCATGGCCTGTCCTGCTTTTCTGGTTTTTACACTTTTTTCAGCATGGCCCTTTTGACCGAGGGCAAGCAAGACTTCTTTGTAGCGCTGATTTGCCCTTCCGGCTTGCTTGGTTGGCCAAAAAGGGCGTATGCGTTTTTTCCTGAATATATTCAGGAAAAACGCATACGCCCTTTTTGGCCAAGGGCATCATTGTCAACGTTTTTCCGCTTTTCATGTGCTTTAAAGGCGAGTCGAATCTACCTCCTGAAATCTGTTTCCTGCAAATCTGCCTTGCTTTCAAATCCTCTTCGTTGCCTTCCCTCAATATATTTGTGGACGAGACTTCTCATTTATAACTCTGCACGTTTGTGAATTGCAGTGCCCCTGAGCTCCTTTTGTCTACTCGCTTTTTTGGGAGCTGGCCGCAAAAGCGCAGGATTGCGTCAGGCCCTATTTTGGTTCTGGGGGGCAGGCTGAGCCTGTGGTTCATTCTTCTTACTGATGGGAAAATGGAGTGACCTGTGCCTGTCCCAACACCTAGGGTTTGTCTCTCGTTGGTTCCCCGTCTTCCCGTTCATCCTCAGGACAAATTACAACCTGTACGAAACAGGGGGTTAAAGGTGCTGATTCTCCAAGTAGGGAGATGGTTAGTCAAGCGGCTGGAATGGCGAACCCGAGCACAAGGAGAGGAGAAATGAGGTGCGTTTTAGAAACCTTTCCCGATCTCATGGCATACCATCTTCTGTGTTTCCCATGCATGTTTTGATGTAGGAAGATGCCCTTGTACCTGGAGATTTGAGACCCATGGGGTGGGTACCCCGTGGAGTTACTTTAAAGTATCTGCGTTTGCTCACCCAACCTCACCAATCCTCTCAGCCCCAAGAGTGTCCAGCCTTATGTCTCATCCAGCTGTGGGTCTAGATATGGTCGAACCAGGTGGCATCAGAGCCCCTGAACTGATTTTGTAAGAATTTCTCTCTCTTTCACTGTCTTTGTTTTGTGGGTTTTTTAAAGTAATTTATGTTTAGAATGGGGCTTGGCTGCTTTTCCCTGCTGTGTTTATGCCGCTTTACACCCTCTTGATTCACTTGCAGAGAGATATCGATACATAGGTTTTCAGATTCTTACTAGTCAGATATATTCTTGTGCGGTGACTAGGGGGTGTTGAGTCCAGTTCACTGAGCAGGGAGTAGGCCTTGTCTATTACATATTTGGCTTATGGAGCGGTGTCTGATCTAATTTCAAACCCTTGTTTTATGCATCACCCCACCTCACCTTTCCGGTTAAGCAGCCATAGTGTGTCTTCTAAAGTTGTGCCTCTGTTCTGTTTTGTAATTCAGTTCAAGTGTAGCGATTTTGACATTCCCTCTATAAGCGATATCTTAGGATAAGTGTCTTTTTCTGTGTGACTTATTTCACTTAGAATCATCGTCGCTAAATCCACTCATCATGCTGCTAACTAGCCTTATGACATTGATTTCATGGCTGAGTGATATTCCATTGTGCCAAGTACCACCATTTGTTTATCCATTTTTCTCTTTCCTGGGATATTGAAGGTGTACCGAAGTGGAGGTTCTTGGAAACAGAGCAGCCGTAAAGTTTGGGGTGCCTGTGTCTTGTTGATATTTATTTTTCCCAATTTATACGCCAATGAGTGGAAGTGCCCTATGCTCTCTAAGCTGTGTTTATTACTTGTTTCAGGACACACCGTACACTTCTCCAGAGTGCCTGTTGGCAATTTACATCCCGCCCATCAGCGTAGCAAAGCTCCCATGTCTCCATGGCCTGTCCTGCTTTTCTGGTTTTTACACTTTTTTCAGCATGGCCCTTTTGTCCGAGGGCAAGCAAGACTTCTTTGTAGCGCTGATTTGCCCTTCCGGCTTGCTTGGTTGGCCAAAAAGGGCGTATGCGTTTTTTCCTGAATATATTCAGGAAAAAACGCATACGCCCTTTTTGGCCAAGGGCATCATTGTCAACGTTTTGCCGCTTTTCATGTGCTTTAAAGGCGAGTCGAATCTACCTCCTGAAATCTGTTTCCTGCAAATCTGCCTTGCTTTCAAATCCTCTTCGTTGCCTTCCCTCAATATATTTGTGGACGAGAGTTCTCATTTATAACTCTGCACGTTTGTGAATTGCAGTGCCCCTGAACTCCTTTTGTCTACTCGCTTTTTTGGGAGCTGGCCGCAAAAGCGCAGGATTGTTTCAGGCCCTATTTTGGTTCTGGGGGGCAGGCTGAGCCTGTGGTTCATTCTTCTTACTGATGGGAAAATGGAGTGACCTGTGCCTGTCCCAACACCTAGGGTTTGTCTCTCGTTGGTTCCCCGTCTTCCCGTTCATCCTCAGGACAAATTACAACCTGTACGAAACAGGGGGTTAAAGGTGCTGATTCTCCAAGTAGGGAGATGGTTAGTCAAGCGGCTGGAATGGCGAACCCGAGCACAAGGAGAGGAGAAATGAGGTGAGTTTTAGAAACCTTTCCCGATCTCATGGCATACCATCTTCTGTGTTTCCCATGCATGTTTTGATGTAGGAAGATGCCCTTGTACCTGGAGATTTGAGACCCATGGGGTGGGTACCCCGTGGAGTTACTTTAAAGTATCTGCGTTTGCTCACCCAACCTCACCAATCCTCTCAGCCCCAAGAGTGTCCAGCCTTATGTCTCATCCAGCTGTGGGTCTAGATATGGTCAATCCAGGTTGCATCATAGACCCTGAACTGATTTTGTAAGAATTTCTCTCTCTTTCACTGTCTTTGTTTTGTGGGTTTTTTAAAGTAATTTATGTTTAGAATGGGGCTTGGCTGCTTTTCCCTGCTGTGTTTATGCCGCTTTACACCCTCTTGATTCACTTGCAGAGAGATATCGATACATAGGTTTTCAGATTCTTACTAGTCAGATATATTCTTGTGCGGTGACTAGGGGGTGTTGAGTCCAGTTCACTGAGCAGGGAGTAGGCCTTGTCTATTACATATTTGGCTTATGGAGCGGTCTCTGATCTAATTTCATACCCTTGTTTTATGCATCACCCCACCTCACCTTTCCCGTTAAGCAGCCATAGTGTGTCTTCTAAAGGTGTGCCTCTGTTCTGTTTTGTAATTCAGTTCAAGTGTAGCGATTTTGACATTCCCTCTATAAGCGATATCTTAGGATAAGTGTCTTTTTCTGTGTGACTTATTTCACTTAGAATCATCGTCGCTAAATCCACTCATCATGCTGCTAACTAGCCTTATGACATTGATTTCATGGCTGAGTGATATTCCATTGTGCCAAGTACCACCATTTGTTTATCCATTTTTCTCTTTCCTGGGATATTGAAGGTGTACCGAAGTGGAGGTTCTTGGAAACAGAGCAGCCGTAAAGTTTGGGGTGCCTGTGTCTTGTTGATTTTTAGTTTTCCCAATTTATACGCCCATGAGTGGAAGTGCCCTATGCTCTCTAAGCTGTGTTTATTACTTGTTTCAGGACACACCGTACACTTCTCCAGAGTGCCTGTTGGCAATTTACATCCCGCCCATCAGCGTAGCAAAGCTCCCATGTCTCCATGGCCTGTCCTGCTTTTCTGGTTTTTACACTTTTTTCAGCATGGCCCTTTTGTCCGAGGGCAAGCAAGACTTCTTTGTAGCGCTGATTTGCCCTTCCGGCTTGCTTGGTTGGCCAAAAAGGGCGTATGCGTTTTTTCCTGAATATATTCAGGAAAAAACGCATACGCCCTTTTTGGCCAAGGGCATCATTGTCAACGTTTTGCCGCTTTTCATGTGCTTTAAAGGCGAGTCGAATCTACCTCCTGAAATCTGTTTCCTGCAAATCTGCCTTGCTTTCAAATCCTCTTCGTTGCCTTCCCTCAATATATTTGTGGACGAGAGTTCTCATTTATAACTCTGCACGTTTGTGAATTGCAGTGCCCCTGAGCTCCATTTGTCTACTCGCTTTTTTGGGAGCTGGCCGCAAAAGCGCAGGATTGTTTCAGGCCCTGTTCGGCTTCCAGGGGGCAGGCGGAGCCTGTGGTTCATTCTTCTTCCTGATGGGAAAATGGAGTGACCTGTGCCTGTCCCAACACCTAGGGTTTGTCTCTCGTTGGTTCCCTGTCTTCCCGTTCATCCTCAGGACAAATTACAACCTGTACGAAACAGGAGGTTAAAGGTGCTGATTCTCCAAGTAGGGAGATGATTAGTCAAGTGGCTGGAATGGCGAACCCGAGCACAAGGAGAGGAGAAATGAGGTGCGTTTTAAAAACCTTTCCCGATCTCATGGCATACCATCTTCTGTGTATCCCATGCATATTTTGATGTAGGAAGATGCCCTTGTACCTGGAGATTTGAGACCCATGGGGTGGGTATCCCGTGGAGTTACTTTAAAGTATCTGCGTTTGCTCACCCAACCTCACCAATCCTCTCAGCCCCAAGAGTGTCCAGCCTTATGTCTCATCCAGCTGTGGGTCTAGATATGGTCGAACCAGGTGGCATCAGAGCCCCTGAACTGATTTTGTAAGAATTTCTCTCTCTTTCACTGTCTTTGTTTTGTTTGTTTTTTAAAGTAATTTATGTTTAGAATGGGGCTTTGCTGCTTTTCCCTGCTGTGTTGATGCCGCTTTACACCCTCTTGATTCACTTGCAGAGAGATATCGATACATAGGTTTTCAGATTCTTACTAGTCAGATATATTCTTGTGCGGTGACTAGGGGGTGTTGAGTCCAGTTCACTGAGCAGGGAGTAGGCCTTGTCTATTACATATTTGGCTTATGGAGCGGTCTCTGAGCTAATTTCAAACCCTTGTTTTATGCATCACCCCACCTCACCTTTCCCGTTAAGCAGCCATAGTGTGTCTTCTAAAGGTGTGCCTCTGTTCTGTTTTGTAATTCAGTTCAAGTGTAGCGATTTTGACATTCCCTCTATAAGCGATATCTTAGGATAAGTGTCTTTTTCTGTGTGACTTATTTCACTTAGAATCATCGTCGCTAAATCCACTCATCATGCTGCTAACTAGCCTTATGACATTGATTTCATGGCTGAGTGATATTCCATTGTGCCAAGTACCACCATTTGTTTATCCATTTTTCTCTTTCCTGGGATATTGAAGGTGTACCGAAGTGGAGGTTCTTGGAAACAGAGCAGCCGTAAAGTTTGGGGTGCCTGTGTCTTGTTGATTTTTAGTTTTCCCAATTTATACGCCCATGAGTGGAAGTGCCCTATGCTCTCTAAGCTGTGTTTATTACTTGTTTCAGGACACACCGTACACTTCTCCAGAGTGCCTGTTGGCAATTTACATCCCGCCCATCAGCGTAGCAAGGCTCCCATGTCTCCATGGCCTGTCCTGCTTTTCTGGTTTTTACACTTTTTTCAGCATGGCCCTTTTGACCGAGGGCAAGCAAGACTTCTTTGTAGCGCTGATTTGCCCTTCCGGCTTGCTTGGTTGGCCAAAAAGGGCGTATGCGTTTTTTCCTGAATATATTCAGGAAAAAACGCATACGCCCTTTTTGGCCAAGGGCATCATTGTCAACGTTTTGCCGCTTTTCATGTGCTTTAAAGGCGAGTCGAATCTACCTCCTGAAATCTGTTTCCTGCAAATCTGCCTTGCTTTCAAATCCTCTTCGTTGCCTTCCCTCAATATATTTGTGGACGAGAGTTCTCATTTATAACTCTGCACGTTTGTGAATTGCAGTGCCCCTGAGCTCCATTTGTCTACTCGCTTTTTTGGGAGCTGCCCGCAAAAGCGCAGGATTGTTTCAGGCCCTATTTTGGTTCTGGGGGCAGGCTGAGCCTGTGGTTCATTCTTCTTCCTGATGGGAAAATGGAGTGACCTGTGCCTGTCCCAACACCTAGGGCTAGTCTCTCGTTGGTTCCCCGTCTTCCCGTTCATCCTCAGGACAAATTGCAACCTGTACGAAACAGGAGGTTAAAGGTGCTGATTCTCCAAGTAGGGAGATGTTTAGTCAAGCGGCTAGAATGGTGAACCCGAGCACAAGGAGAGGAGAAATGAGGTGCGTTTTAGAAGTCTTTCCTGATCTCACGGCATACAAACCTCTGGGTTTCCCATGCATGTTTTGATGTAGGAAGATGCCCTTGTACCTGGAGATTTGAGACCCATGGGGTGGGTACCCCGCGGTATTATTTTAAAGTATCTGCGTTTGCTCACCCAACCTCACCAATCCTCTCAGCCCCAAGAGTGTCCAGCCTTATGCCTCATCCAGCTGTGGGTCTAGATATGGTCAATCCAGGTTGCATCATAGACCCTGAACTGATTTTGTAAGAATTTCTCTCTCTTTCACTGTCTTTGTTTTGTGGGTTTTTTTAAGTAATTTATGTTTAGAATGGGGCTTTGCTGCTTTTCCCTGCTGTGTTTATGCCGCTTTACACCCTCTTGATTCACTTGCAGAGAGATATCGATACATAGGTTTTCAGATTCTTACTAGTCAGATATATTCTTGTGCGGTGACTAGGGGGAGTTGAGTCCAGTTCACTGAGCAGGGAGTAGGCCTTGTCTATTACATATTTGGCTTATGGAGCGGTCTCTGAGCTAATTTCAAACCCTTGTTTTATCCATCACCCCACCTCACCTTTCCCGTTCAGCAGCCATAGTGTGTCTTCTAATGGTGTGACTCTGTTCTGTTTTGTAATTCAGTTCAAGTGTAGCGATTTTGACATTCCCTCTATAAGCGATATCTTAGGATAAGTGTCTTTTTCTGTGTGACTTATTTCACTTAGAATCATCGTCGCTAAATCCACTCATCATGCTCCTAACTAGCCTTATGACATTGATTTCATGGCTGAGTGATATTCCATTGTGCCAAGTACCACCATTTGTTTATCCATTTTTCTCTTTCCTGGGATATTGAAGGTGTACCGAAGTGGAGGTTCTTGGAAACAGAGCAGCCGTAAAGTTTGGGGTGCCTGTGTCTTGTTGATTTTTAGTTTTCCCAATTTATACGCCCATGAGTGGAAGTGCCCTATGCTCTCTAAGCTGTGTTTATTACTTGTTTCAGGACACACCGTACACTTCTCCAGAGTGCCTGTTGGCAATTTACATCCCGCCCATCAGCGTAGCAAGGCTCCCATGTCTCCATGGCCTGTCCTGCTTTTCTGGTTATTACACTTTTTTCAGCATGGCCCTTTTGACCGAGGGCAAGCAAGACTTCTTTGTAGCGCTGATTTGCCCTTCCGGCTTGCTTGGTTGGCCAAAAAGGGCGTATGCGTTTTTTCCTGAATATATTCAGGAAAAAACGCATACGCCCTTTTTGGCCAAGGGCATCATTGTCAACGTTTTGCCGCTTTTCATGTGCTTTAAAGGCGAGTCGAATCTACCTCCTGAAATCTGTTTCCTGCAAATCTGCCTTGCTTTCAAATCCTCTTCGTTGCCTTCCCTCAATATATTTGTGGACGAGAGTTCTCATTTATAACTCTGCACGTTTGTGAATTGCAGTGCCCCTGAGCTCCATTTGTCTACTCGCTTTTTTGGGAGCTGCCCGCAAAAGCGCAGGATTGTTTCAGGCCCTATTTTGGTTCTGGGGGCAGGCTGAGCCTGTGGTTCATTCTTCTTCCTGATGGGAAAATGGAGTGACCTGTGCCTGTCCCAACACCTAGGGCTAGTCTCTCGTTGGTTCCCCGTCTTCCCGTTCATCCTCAGGACAAATTGCAACCTGTACGAAACAGGAGGTTAAAGGTGCTGATTCTCCAAGTAGGGAGATGTTTAGTCAAGCGGCTAGAATGGTGAACCCGAGCACAAGGAGAGGAGAAATGAGGTGCGTTTTAGAAGTCTTTCCTGATCTCACGGCATACAAACCTCTGGGTTTCCCATGCATGTTTTGATGTAGGAAGATGCCCTTGTACCTGGAGATTTGAGACCCATGGGGTGGGTACCCCGCGGTATTACTTTAAAGTATCTGCGTTTGCTCACCCAACCTCACCAATCCTCTCAGCCCCAAGAGTGTCCAGCCTTATGTCTCATCCAGCTGTGGGTCTAGATATGGTCAATCCAGGTTGCATCATAGACCCTGAACTGATTTTGTAAGAATTTCTCTCTCTTTCACTGTCTTTGTTTTGTGGGTTTTTTTAAGTAATTTATGTTTAGAATGGGGCTTTGCTGCTTTTCCCTGCTGTGTTTATGCCGCTTTACACCCTCTTGATTCACTTGCAGAGAGATATCGATACATAGGTTTTCAGATTCTTACTAGTCAGATATATTCTTGTGCGGTGACTAGGGGGAGTTGAGTCCAGTTCACTGAGCAGGGAGTAGGCCTTGTCTGTTACATATTTGGCTTATGGAGCGGTCTCTGAGCTAATTTCAAACCCTTGTTTTATCCATCACCCCACCTCACCTTTCCCGTTCAGCAGCCATAGTGTGTCTTCTAAAGGTGTGACTCTGTTCTGTTTTGTAATTCAGTTCAAGTGTAGCGATTTTGACATTCCCTCTATAAGCGATATCTTAGGATAAGTGTCTTTTTCTGTGTGACTTATTTCACTTAGAATCATCGTCGCTAAATCCACTCATCATGCTCCTAACTAGCCTTATGACATTGATTTCATGGCTGAGTGATATTCCATTGTGCCAAGTACCACCATTTGTTTATCCATTTTTCTCTTTCCTGGGATATTGAAGGTGTACCGAAGTGGAGGTTCTTGGAAACAGAGCAGCCGTAAAGTTTGGGGTGCCTGTGTCTTGTTGATTTTTAGTTTTCCCAATTTATACGCCCATGAGTGGAAGTGCCCTATGCTCTCTAAGCTGTGTTTATTACTTGTTTCAGGACACACCGTACACTTCTCCAGAGTGCCTGTTGGCAATTTACATCCCGCCCATCAGCGTAGCAAGGCTCCCATGTCTCCATGGCCTGTCCTGCTTTTCTGGTTTTTACACTTTTTTCAGCATGGCCCTTTTGACCGAGGGCAAGCAAGACTTCTTTGTAGCGCTGATTTGCCCTTCCGGCTTGCTTGGTTGGCCAAAAAGGGCGTATGCGTTTTTTTCTGAATATATTCAGGAAAAAACGCATACGCCCTTTTTGGCCAAGGGCATCATTGTCAACGTTTTGCCACTTTTCATGTGCTTTAAAGGCGAGTCGAATCTACCTCCTGAAATCTGTTTCCTGCAAATCTGCCTTGCTTTCAAATCCTCTTCGTTGCCTTCCCTCAATATATTTGTGGACGAGAGTTCTCATTTATAACTCTGCACGTTTGTGAATTGCAGTGCCCCTGAGCTCCATTTGTCTACTCGCTTTTTTGGGAGCTGGCCGCAAAAGCGCAGGATTGTTGCAGGCCCTATTCGGCTTCCAGGGGGCAGGCGGAGCCTGTGGTTCATTCTTCTTCCTGATGGGAAAATGGAGTGACCTGTGTCTGTCCCAACACCTAGGGTTTGTCTCTCGTTGGTTCCCCGTCTTCCCGTTCATCCTCAGGACAATTTACAACCTGTACGAAACAGGAGGTTAAAGGTGCTGATTCTCCAAGTAGGGAGATGGTTAGTCAAGTGGCTGGAATGGCGAACCCGAGCACAAGGAGAGGAGAAATGAGGTGCGTTTTAGAAACCTTTCCCGATCTCATGGCATACCATCTTCTGGGTTTCCCATGCATGTTTTGATGTAGGAAGATGCCCTTGTACCTGGAGATTTGAGACCCATGGGGTGGGTACCCCGTGGAGTTACTTTAAAGTATCTGCGTTTGCTCACCCAACCTCACCAATCCTCTCAGCCCCAAGAGTGTCCAGCCTTATGTCTCATCCAGCTGTGGGTCTAGATATGGTCGAACCAGGTGGCATCAGAGCCCCTGAACTGATTTTGTAAGAATTTCTCTCTCTTTCACTGTCTTTGTTTTGTGGGTTTTTTAAAGTAATTTATGTTTAGAATGGGGCTTTGCTGCTTTTCCCTGCTGTGTTTATGCCGCTTTACACCCTCTTGATTCACTTGCAGAGAGATATCGATACATAGGTTTTCAGATTCTTACTAGTTAGATATATTCTTGTGCGGTGACTAGGGGGTGTTGAGTCCAGTTCACTGAGCAGGGAGTAGGCCTTGTCTATTACATATTTGGCTTATGGAGCGGTCTCTGAGCTAATTTCAAACCCTTGTTTTATGCATCACCCCACCTCACCTTTCCCGTTAAGCAGCCATAGTGTGTCTTCTAAAGGTGTGCCTCTGTTCTGTTTTGTAATTCAGTTCAAGTGTAGTGCTTTTGACATTCCCTCTATAAGCGATATCTTAGGATAAGTGTCTTTTTCTGTGTGACTTATTTCACTTAGAATCATCGTCGCTAAATCCACTCATCATGCTGCTAACTAGCCTTATGACATTGATTTCATGGCTGAGTGATATTCCATTGTGCCAAGTACCACCATTTGTTTATCCATTTTTCTCTTTCCTGGGATATTGAAGGTGTACCGAAGTGGAGGTTCTTGGAAACAGAGCAGCCGTAAAGTTTGGGGTGCCTGTGTCTTGTTGATTTTTAGTTTTCCCAATTTATACGCCCATGAGTGGAAGTGCCCTATGCTCTCTAAGCTGTGTTTATTACTTGTTTCAGGACACACCGTACACTTCTCCAGAGTGCCTGTTGGCAATTTACATCCCGCCCATCAGCGTAGCAAGGCTCCCATGTCTCCATGGCCTGTCCTGCTTTTCTGGTTTTTACACTTTTTTCAGCATGGCCCTTTTGACCGAGGGCAAGCAAGACTTCTTTGTAGCGCTGATTTGCCCTTCCGGCTTGCTTGGTTGGCCAAAAAGGGCGTATGCGTTTTTTTCTGAATATATTCAGGAAAAAACGCATACGCCCTTTTTGGCCAAGGGCATCATTGTCAACGTTTTGCCACTTTTCATGTGCTTTAAAGGCGAGTCGAATCTACCTCCTGAAATCTGTTTCCTGCAAATCTGCCTTGCTTTCAAATCCTCTTCGTTGCCTTCCCTCAATATATTTGTGGACGAGAGTTCTCATTTATAACTCTGCACGTTTGTGAATTGCAGTGCCCCTGAGCTCCATTTGTCTACTCGCTTTTTTGGGAGCTGGCCGCAAAAGCGCAGGATTGTTGCAGGCCCTATTCGGCTTCCAGGGGGCAGGCGGAGCCTGTGGTTCATTCTTCTTCCTGATGGGAAAATGGAGTGACCTGTGTCTGTCCCAACACCTAGGGTTTGTCTCTCGTTGGTTCCCCGTCTTCCCGTTCATCCTCAGGACAATTTACAACCTGTACGAAACAGGAGGTTAAAGGTGCTGATTCTCCAAGTAGGGAGATGGTTAGTCAAGTGGCTGGAATGGCGAACCCGAGCACAAGGAGAGGAGAAATGAGGTGCGTTTTAGAAACCTTTCCCGATCTCATGGCATACCATCTTCTGGGTTTCCCATGCATGTTTTGATGTAGGAAGATGCCCTTGTACCTGGAGATTTGAGACCCATGGGGTGGGTACCCCGTGGAGTTACTTTAAAGTATCTGCGTTTGCTCACCCAACCTCACCAATCCTCTCAGCCCCAAGAGTGTCCAGCCTTATGTCTCATCCAGCTGTGGGTCTAGATATGGTCGAACCAGGTGGCATCAGAGCCCCTGAACTGATTTTGTAAGAATTTCTCTCTCTTTCACTGTCTTTGTTTTGTGGGTTTTTTAAAGTAATTTATGTTTAGAATGGGGCTTTGCTGCTTTTCCCTGCTGTGTTTATGCCGCTTTACACCCTCTTGATTCACTTGCAGAGAGATATCGATACATAGGTTTTCAGATTCTTACTAGTTAGATATATTCTTGTGCGGTGACTAGGGGGTGTTGAGTCCAGTTCACTGAGCAGGGAGTAGGCCTTGTCTATTACATATTTGGCTTATGGAGCGGTCTCTGAGCTAATTTCAAACCCTTGTTTTATGCATCACCCCACCTCACCTTTCCCGTTAAGCAGCCATAGTGTGTCTTCTAAAGGTGTGCCTCTGTTCTGTTTTGTAATTCAGTTCAAGTGTAGTGCTTTTGACATTCCCTCTATAAGCGATATCTTAGGATAAGTGTCTTTTTCTGTGTGACTTATTTCACTTAGAATCATCGTCGCTAAATCCACTCATCATGCTGCTAACTAGCCTTATGACATTGATTTCATGGCTGAGTGATATTCCATTGTGCCAAGTACCACCATTTGTTTATCCATTTTTCTCTTTCCTGGGATATTGAAGGTGTACCGAAGTGGAGGTTCTTGGAAACAGAGCAGCCGTAAAGTTTGGGGTGCCTGTGTCTTGTTGATTTTTAGTTTTCCCAATTTATACGCCCATGAGTGGAAGTGCCCTATGCTCTCTAAGCTGTGTTTATTACTTGTTTCAGGACACACCGTACACTTCTCCAGAGTGCCTGTTGGCAATTTACATCCCGCCCATCAGCGTAGCAAGGCTCCCATGTCTCCATGGCCTGTCCTGCTTTTCTGGTTTTTACACTTTTTTCAGCATGGCCCTTTTGACCGAGGGCAAGCAAGACTTCTTTGTAGCGCTGATTTGCCCTTCCGGCTTGCTTGGTTGGCCAAAAAGGGCGTATGCGTTTTTTCCTGAATATATTCAGGAAAAAACGCATACGCCCTTTTTGGCCAAGGGCATCATTGTCAACGTTTTGCAGCTTTTCATGTGCTTTAAAGGCGAGTCGAATCTACCTCCTGAAATCTGTTTCCTGCAAATCTGCCTTGCTTTCAAATCCTCTTCGTTGCCTTCCCTCAATATATTTGTGGACGAGAGTTCTCATTTATAACTCTGCACGTTTGTGAATTGCAGTGCCCCTGAGCTCCATTTGTCTACTCGCTTTTTTGGGAGCTGGCCGCAAAAGCGCAGGATTGTTTCAGGCCCTATTTTGGTTCTGGGGGCAGGCTGAGCCTGTGGTTCATTCTTCTTCCTGATGGGAAAATGGAGTGACCTGTGCCTGTCCCAACACCTAGGGCTAGTCTCTCGTTGGTTCCCCGTCTTCCCGTTCATCCTCAGGAGAAATTGCAACCTGTACGAAACAGGAGGTTAAAGGTGCTGATTCTCCAAGTAGGGAGATGTTTAGTCAAGCGGCTAGAATGGTGAACCCGAGCACAAGGAGAGGAGAAATGAGGTGCGTTTTAGAAGCCTTTCCTGATCTCACGGCATACAAACCTCTGGGTTTCCCATGCATGTTTTGATGTAGGAAGATGCCCTTGTACCTGGAGATTTGAGACCCATGGGGTGGGTACCCCGCGGTATTACTTTAAAGTATCTGCGTTTGCTCACCCAACCTCACCAATCCTCTCAGCCCCAAGAGTGTCCAGCCTTATGTCTCATCCAGCTGTGGGTCTAGATATGGTCAATCCAGGTTGCATCAGAGACCCTGAACGGATTTTGTAAGAATTTCTCTCTCTTTCACTGTCTTTGTTTTGTGGGTTTTTTTAAGTAATTTATGTTTAGAATGGGGCTTTGCTGCTTTTCCCTGCTGTGTTTATGCCGCTTTACACCCTCTTGATTCACTTGCAGAGAGATATCGATACATAGGGTTTCAGATTCTTACTAGTCAGATATATTCTTGTGCGGTGACTAGGGGGTGTTGAGTCCAGTTCACTGAGCAGGGAGTAGGCCTTGTCTATTACATATTTGGCTTATGGAGCGGTCTCTGAGCTAATTTCATACCCTTGTTTTATGCATCACCCCACCTCACCTTTCCCGTTAAGCAGCCATAGTGTGTCTTCTAAAGGTGTGCCTCTGTTCTGTTTTGTAATTCAGTTCAATTGTAGTGATTTTGACATTCCCTCTATAAGCGATGTCTTAGGATAAGTGTCTTTTTCTGTGTGACTTATTTCACTTAGAATCATCGTCGCTAAATCCACTCATCATGCTGCTAACTAACCTTATGACATTGATTTCATGGCTGAGTGATATTCCATTGTGCCAAGTACCACCATTTGTTTATCCATTTTTCTCTTTCCTGGGATATTGAAGGTGTACCGAAGTGGAGGTTCTTGGAAACAGAGCAGCCGTAAAGTTTGGGGTGCCTGTGTCTTGTTGATTTTTAGTTTTCCCAATTTATACGCCCATGAGTGGAAGTGCCCTATGTTCTCTAAGCTGTGTTTATTACTTGTTTCAGGACACACCGTACACTTCTCCAGAGTGCCTGTTGGCAATTTACATCCCGCCCATCAGCGTAGCAAGGCTCCCATGTCTCCATGGCCTGTCCTGCTTTTCTGGTTTTTACACTTTTTTCAGCATGGCCCTTTTGACCGAGGGCAAGCAAGACTTCTTTGTAGCGCTGATTTGCCCTTCCGGCTTGCTTGGTTGTCCAAAAAGGGCGTATGCGTTTTTTCCTGAATATATTCAGGAAAAAACGCATACGCCCTTTTTGGCCAAGGGCATCATTGTCAACGTTTTGCAGCTTTTCATGTGCTTTAAAGGCGAGTCGAATCTACCTCCTGAAATCTGTTTCCTGCAAATCTGCCTTGCTTTCAAATCCTCTTCGTTGCCTTCCCTCAATATATTTGTGGACGAGAGTTCTCATTTATAACTCTGCACATTTGTGAATTGCAGTGCCCCTGAGCTCCATTTGTCTACTCGCTTTTTTGGGAGCTGGCCGCAAAAGCGCAGGATTGTTTCAGGCCCTATTTTGGTTTGGGGGGCAGGCTGAGCCTGTGGTTCATTCTTCTTCCTGATGGGAAAATGGAGTGACCTGTGCCTGTCCCAACACCTAGGGCTAGTCTCTCGTTGGTTCCCCGTCTTCCCGTTCATCCTCAGGACAAATTACAACCTGTACGAAACAGGAGGTTAAAGGTGCTGATTCTCCAAGTAGGGAGATGGTTAGTCAAGTGGCTGGAATGGCGAACCCGAGCACAAGGAGAGGAGAAATGAGGTGCGTTTTAGAAACCTTTCCCGATCTCATGGCATACCATCGTCTGTGTTTCCCATGCATGTTTTGATGTAGGAAGATGCCCTTGTACCTGGAGATTTGAGACCCATGGGGTGGGTACCCCGTGGAGTTACTTTAAAGTATCTGCGTTTGCTCACCCAACCTCACCAATCCTCTCAGCCCCAAGAGTGTCCAGCCTTATGTCTCATCCAGCTGTGGGTCTAGATATGGTCGAACCAGGTGGCATCAGAGCCCCTGAACTGATTTTGTAAGAATTTCTCTCTCTTTCACTGTCTTTGTTTTGTTTGTTTTTTAAAGTAATTTATGTTTAGAATGGGGCTTTGCTGCTTTTCCCTGCTGTGTTTATGCCGCTTTACACCCTCTTGATTCACTTGCAGAGAGATATCGATACATAGGTTTTTAGATTCTTACTAGTCAGATATATTCTTGTGCGGTGACTAGGGGGTGTTGAGTCCAGTTCACTGAGCAGGGAGTAGGCCTTGTCTATTACATATTTGGCTTATGGAGCGGTCTCTGAGCTAATTTCAAACCCTTGTTTTATGCATCACCCCACCTCACCTTTCCCGTTAAGCAGCCATAGTGTGTCTTCTAAAGGTGTGACTCTGTTCTGTTTTGTAATTCAGTTCAAGTGTAGCGATTTTGACATTCCCTCTATAAGCGATATCTTAGGATAAGTGTCTTTTTCTGTGTGACTTATTTCACTTAGAATCATCGTCGCTAAATCCACTCATCATGCTGCTAACTAGCCTTATGACATTCATTTCATGGCTGAGTGATATTCCATTGTGCCAAGTACCACCATTTGTTTATCCATTTTTCTCTTTCCTGGGATATTGAAGGTGTACCGAAGTGGAGGTTCTTGGAAACAGAGCAGCCGTAAATTTTCGGGTGCCTGTGTCTTGTTGATTTTTAGTTTTCCCAATTTATACGCCCATGAGTGGAAGTGCCCTATGCTCTCTAAGCTGTGTTTATTACTTGTTTCAGGACACACCGTACACTTCTCCAGAGTGCCTGTTGGCAATTTACATCCCGCCCATCAGCGTAGCAAGGCTCCCATGTCTCCATGGCCTGTCCTGCTTTTCTGGTTTTTACACTTTTTTCAGCATGGCCCTTTAGACCGAGGGCAAGCGAGACTTCTTTGTAGCGCTGATTTGCCCTTCCGGCTTGCTTGGTTGGCCAAAAAGGGCGTATGCGTTTTTTCCTGAATATATTCAGGAAAAAACGCATACGCCCTTTTTGGCCAAGGGCATCATTGTCAACGTTTTGCCGCTTTTCATGTGCTTTAAAGGCGAGTCGAATCTACCTCCTGAAATCTGTTTCCTGCAAATCTGCCTTGCTTTCAAATCCTCTTCGTTGCCTTCCCTCAATATATTTGTGGACGAGAGTTCTCCTTTATAACTCTGCACGTTTGTGAATTGCAGTGCCCCTGAGCTCCATTTGTCTACTCGCTTTTTTGGGAGCTGGCCGCAAAAGCGCAGGATTGTTTCAGGCCCTATTTTGGTTCTGGGGGGCAGGCTGAGCCTGTGGTTCATTCTTCTTCCTGATGGGAAAATGGAGTGACCTGTGCCTGTCCCAACACCTAGGGTTTGTCTCTCGTTGGTTCCCCGTCTTCCCGTTCATCCTCAGGACAAATTGCAACCTGTACGAAACAGGATGTTAAAGGTGCTGATTCTCCAAGTAGGGAGATGGTTAGTCAAGCGGCTAGAATGGTGAACCCGAGCACAAGGAGAGGAGAAATGAGGTGCGTTTTAGAAACCTTTCCCGATCTCATGGCATACCATCTTCTGGGTTTCCCATGCATGTTTTGATGTAGGAAGATGCCCTTGTACCTGGAGATTTGAGACCCATGGGGTGGGTACCCCGTGGAGTTACTTTAAAGTATCTGCGTTTGCTCACCCAACCTCACCAATCCTCTCAGCCCCAAGAGTGTCCAGCCTTATGTCTCATCCAGCTGTGGGTCTAGATATGGTCGAACCAGGTGGCATCAGAGCCCCTGAACTGATTTTGTAAGAATTTCTCTCTCTTTCACTGTCTTTGTTTTGTTTGTTTTTTAAAGTAATTTATGTTTAGAATGGGGCTTTGCTGCTTTTCCCTGCTGTGTTTATGCCGCTTTACACCCTCTTGATTCACTTGCAGAGAGATATCGATACATAGGTTTTTAGATTCTTACTAGTCAGATATATTCTTGTGCGGTGACTAGGGGGTGTTGAGTCCAGTTCACTGAGCAGGGAGTAGGCCTTGTCTATTACATATTTGGCTTATGGAGCGGTCTCTGAGCTAATTTCAAACCCTTGTTTTATGCATCACCCCACCTCACCTTTCCCGTTAAGCAGCCATAGTGTGTCTTCTAAAGGTGTGACTCTGTTCTGTTTTGTAATTCAGTTCAAGTGTAGCGATTTTGACATTCCCTCTATAAGCGATATCTTAGGATAAGTGTCTTTTTCTGTGTGACTCATTTCACTTAGAATCATCGTCGCTAAATCCACTCATCATGCTTCTAACTAGCCTTATGACATTGATTTCATGGCTGAGTGATATTCCATTGTGCCAAGTACCACCATTTGTTTATCCATTTTTCTCTTTCCTGGGATATTGAAGGTGTACCGAAGTGGAGGTTCTTGGAAACAGAGCAGCCGTAAAGTTTGGGGTGCCTGTGTCTTGTTGATTTTTAGTTTTCCCAATTTATACGCCCATGAGTGGAAGTGCCCTATGCTCTCTAAGCTGTGTTTATTACTTGTTTCAGGACACACCGTACACTTCTCCAGAGTGCCTGTTGGCAATTTACATCCCGCCCATCAGCGTAGCAAGGCTCCCATGTCTCCATGGCCTGTCCTGCTTTTCTGGTTTTTACACTTTTTTCAGCATGGCCCTTTTGACCGAGGGCAAGCAAGACTTCTTTGTAGCGCTGATTTGCACTTCCGGCTTGCTTGGTTGGCCAAAAAGGGCGTATGCGTTTTTTCCTGAATATATTCAGGAAAAAACGCATACGCCCTTTTTGGCCAAGGGCATCATTGTGAACGTTTTGCCGCTTTTCATGTGCTTTAAAGGCGAGTCGAATCTACCTCCTGAAATCTGTTTCCTGCAAATCTGCCTTGCTTTCAAATCCTCTTCGTTGCCTTCCCTCAATATATTTGTGGACGAGAGTTCTCATTTATAACTCTGCACGTTTGTGAATTGCAGTGCCCCTGAGCTCCATTTGTCTACTCTCTTTTTTGGGAGCTGGCCGCAAAAGCGCAGGATTGTTTCAGGCCCTATTTTGGTTTGGGGGGCAGGCTGAGCCTGTGGTTCATTCTTCTTCCTGATGGGAAAATGGAGTGACCTGTGCCTGTCCCAACACCTAGGGCTAGTCTCTCGTTGGTTCCCCGTCTTCCCGTTCATCCTCAGGACAAATTGCAACCTGTACGAAACAGGAGGTTAAAGGTGCTGATTCTCCAAATAGGGAGATGTTTAGTCAAGCGGCTAGAATGGTGAACCCGAGCACAAGGAGAGGAGAAATGAGGTGCGTTTTAGAAGCCTTTTCCGATCTCACGGCATACAAACCTCTGGGTTTCCCATGCATGTTTTGATGTAGGAAGATGCCCTTGTACCTGGAGATTTGAGACCCATGGGGTGGGTACCCCGCAGTATTACTTTAAAGTATCTGCGTTTGCTCACCCAACCTCACCAATCCTCTCAGCCCCAAGAGTGTCCAGCCTTATGTCTCATCCAGCTGTGGGTCTAGATATGGTCAATCCAGGTTGCATCATAGACCCTGAACTGATTTTGTAAGAATTTCTCTCTCTTTCACTGTCTTTGTTTTGTGGGTTTTTTAAAGTAATTTATGTTTAGAATGGGGCTTTGCTGCTTTTCCCTGCTGTGTTTATGCCGCTTTACACCCTCTTGATTCACCTGCAGAGAGATATCGATACATAGGTTTTCAGATTCTTACTAGTCAGATATATTCTTGTGCGGTGACTAGGGGGTGTTGAGTCCAGTTCACTGAGCAGGGAGTAGGCCTTGTCTATTACATATTTGGCTTATGGAGCTGTCTCTGAGCTAATTTCATACCCTTGTTTTATGCATCACCCCACCTCACCTTTCCCATTAAGCAGCCATAGTGTGTCTTCTAAAGGTGTGACTCTGTTCTGTTTTGTAATTCAGTTCAAGTGTAGTGATTTTGACATTGCCTCTATAAGTGATATCTTAGGATAAGTGTCTTTTTCTGTGTGACTTATTTCACTTAGAATCATCGTCGCTAAATCCACTCATCATGCTGCTAACTAGCCTTATGACATTGATTTCATGGCTGAGTGATATTCCATTGTGCCAAGTACCACCATTTGTTTATCCATTTTTCTCTTTCCTGGGATATTGAACGTGTATTGAAGTGGAGGTTCTTGGAAACAGAGCAGCCGTAAAGTTTGGGGTGCCTGTGTCTTGTTGATTTTTAGTTTTCCCAATTTATACGCCCATGAGTAGAAGTGCCCTATGCTCTCTAAGATGTGTTTATTACTTGTTTCAGGACACACCGTACACTTCTCCAGAGTGCCTGTTGGCAATTTACATCCCGCCCATCAGCGTAGCAAGGCTCCCATGTCTCCATGGCCTGTCCTGCTTTTCTGGTTTTTACACTTTTTTCAGCATGGCCCTTTTGACCTAGGGCAAGCAAGACTTCTTTGTAGCGCTGATTTGCCCTTCCGGCTTGCTTGGTTGGCCAAAATGGGCGTATGCGTTTTTCCCTGAATATATTCAGGAAAAAACGCATACGCCCTTTTTGGCCAAGGGCATCATTGTCAACGTTTTGCCACTTTTCATGTGCTTTAAAGGCGAGTCGAATCTACCTCCTGAAATCTGTTTCCTGCAAATCTGCCTTGCTTTCAAATCCTCTTCGTTGCCTTCCCTAAATATATTTGTGGAGGAGAGTTCTCATTTATAACTCTGCACGTTTGTGAATTGCAGTGCCCCTGAGCTCCATTTGTCTACTCGCTTTTTTGGGAGCTGGCCGCAAAAGCGCAGGATTGTTGCAGGCCCTATTCGGCTTCCAGGGGGCAGGCGGAGCCTGTGGTTCATTCTTCTTCCTGATGGGAAAATGGAGTGACCTGTGTCTGTCCCAACACCTAGGGTTTGTCTCTCGTTGGTTCCCCGTCTTCCCGTTCATCCTCAGGACAAATTACAACCTGTACGAAACAGGAGGTTAAAGGTGCTGATTCTCCAAGTAGGGAGATGGTTAGTCAAGTGGCTGGAATGGCGAACCCGAGCACAAGGAGAGGAGAAATGAGGTGCGTTTTAGAAACCTTTCCCGATCTCATGGCATACCATCTTCTGTGTTTCCCATGCATGTTTTGATGTAGGAAGATGCCCTTGTACCTGGAGATTTGAGACCCATGGGGTGGGTACCCCGTGGAGTTACTTTAAAGTATCTGCGTTTGCTCACCCAACCTCACCAATCCTCTCAGCCCCAAGAGTGTCCAGCCTTATGTCTCATCCAGCTGTGGGTCTAGATATGGTCGAACCAGGTGGCATCAGAGCCCCTGAACTGATTTTGTAAGAATTTCTCTCTCTTTCACTGTCTTTGTTTTGTTTGTTTTTTAAAGTAATTTATGTTTAGAATGGGGCTTTGCTGCTTTTCCCTGCTGTGTTGATGCCGCTTTACACCCTCTTGATTCACTTGCAGAGAGATATCGATACATAGGTTTTCAGATTCTTACTAGTCAGATATATTCTTGTGCGGTGACTAGGGGGTGTTGAGTCCAGTTCACTGAGCAGGGAGTAGGCCTTGTCTATTACATATTTGGCTTATGGAGCGGTCTCTGAGCTAATTTCAAACCCTTGTTTTATGCATCACCCCACCTCACCTTTCCCGTTAAGCAGCCATAGTGTGTCTTCTAAAGGTGTGCCTCTGTTCTGTTTTGTAATTCAGTTCAAGTGTAGCGATTTTGACATTCCCTCTATAAGCGATATCTTAGGATAAGTGTCTTTTTCTGTGTGACTTATTTCACTTAGAATCATCGTCGCTAAATCCACTCATCATGCTGCTAACTAGCCTTATGACATTGATTTCATGGCTGAGTGATATTCCATTGTGCCAAGTACCACCATTTGTTTATCCATTTTTCTCTTTCCTGGGATATTGAAGGTGTACCGAAGTGGAGGTTCTTGGAAACAGAGCAGCCGTAAAGTTTGGGGTGCCTGTGTCTTGTTGATTTTTAGTTTTCCCAATTTATACGCCCATGAGTGGAAGTGCCCTATGCTCTCTAAGCTGTGTTTATTACTTGTTTCAGGACACACCGTACACTTCTCCAGAGTGCCTGTTGGCAATTTACATCCCGCCCATCAGCGTAGCAAGGCTCCCATGTCTCCATGGCCTGTCCTGCTTTTCTGGTTTTTACACTTTTTTCAGCATGGCCCTTTTGACCGAGGGCAAGCAAGACTGCTTTGTAGCGCTGATTTGCCCTTCCGGCTTGCTTGGTTGGCCAAAAAGGGCGTATGCGTTTTTTCCTGAATATATTCAGGAAAAAACGCATACGCCCTTTTTGGCCAAGGGCATCATTGTCAACGTTTTGCCGCTTTTCATGTGCTTTAAAGGCGAGTCGAATCTACCTCCTGAAATCTGTTTCCTGCAAATCTGCCTTGCTTTCAAATCCTCTTCGTTGCCTTCCCTCAATATATTTGTGGACGAGAGTTCTCATTTATAACTCTGCACGTTTGTGAATTGCAGTGCCCCTGAGCTCCATTTGTCTACTCGCTTTTTTGGGAGGTGGCCGCAAAAGCGCAGGATTGTTTCAGGCACTATTTTGGTTCTGGGGGGCAGGCTGAGCCTGTGGTTCATTCTTCTTCCTGATGGGAAAATGGAGTGACCTGTGCCTGTCCCAACACCTAGGGCTAGTCTCTCGTTGGTTCCCCGTCTTCCCGTTCATCCTCAGGACAAATTGCAACCTGTACGAAACAGGATGTTAAAGGTGCTGATTCTCCAAGTAGGGAGATGGTTAGTCAAGCGGCTAGAATGGTGAACCCGAGCACAAGGAGAGGAGAAATGAGGTGCGTTTTAGAAGCCTTTCCCGATCTCACGGCATACAAACCTCTGGGTTTCCCATGCATGTTTTGATGTAGGAAGATGCCCTTGTACCTGGAGATTTGAGACCCATGGGGTGGGTACCACGCGGTATTACTTTAAAGTATCTGCGTTTGCTCACCCAACCTCACCAATCCTCTCAGCCCCAAGAGTGTCCAGCCTTATGTCTCATCCAGCTGTGGGTCTAGATATGGTCGAACCAGGTGGCATCAGAGCCCCTGAACTGATTTTGTAAGAATTTCTCTGTCTTTCACTCTCTTTGTTTTGTGGGTTTTTTTAAGTAATTTATGTTTAGAATGGGGCTTTGCTGCTTTTCCCTGCTGTGTTTATGCCGCTTTACACCCTCTTGATTCACTTGCAGAGAGATATCGATACATAGGTTTTCAGATTCTTACTAGTCAGATATATTCTTGTGCGGTGACTAGGGGGTGTTGAGTCCAGTTCACTGAGCAGGGAGTAGGCCTTGTCTATTACATATTTGGCTTATGGAGCGGTCTCTGAGCTAATTTCATACCCTCGTTTTATGCATCACCCAACCTCACCTTTCCCGTTAAGCAGCCATAGTGTGTCTTCTAAAGGTGTGACTCTGTTCTGTTTTGTAATTCAGTTCAAGTGTAGCGATTTTGACATTCCCTCTATAAGCGATATCTTAGGATAAGTGTCTTTTTCTGTGTGACTTATTTCACTTAGAATCATCATCGCTAAATCCACTCATCATGCTGCTAACTAGCCTTATGACATTGATTTCATGGCTGAGTGATATTCCATTGTGCCAAGTACCACCATTTGTTTATCCATTTTTCTCTTTCCTGGGATATTGAAGGTGTACCGAAGTGGAGGTTCTTGGAAACAGAGCAGCCGTAAAGTTTGGGGTGCCTGTGTCTTGTTGATTTTTAGTTTTCCCAATTTATACGCCCATGAGTGGAAGTGCCCTATGCTCTCTAAGCTGTGTTTATTACTTGTTTCAGGACACACCGTACACTTCTCCAGAGTGCCTGTTGGCAATTTACATCCCGCCCATCAGCGTAGCAAGGCTCCCATGTCTCCATGGCCTGTCCTGCTTTTCTGGTTTTTACACTTTGTTCAGCATGGCCCTTTTGACCGAGGGCAAGCGAGACTTCTTTGTAGCACTGATTTGCCCTTCCGGCTTGCTTGGTTGGCCAAAAAGGGCGTATGCGTTTTTTCCTGAATATATTCAGGAAAAAACGCATACGCCCTTTTTGGCCAAGGGCATCATTGTCAACGTTTTGCCGCTTTTCATGTGCTTTAAAGGCGAGTCGAATCTACCTCCTGAAATCTGTTTCCTGAAAATCTGCCTTGCTTTCAAATCCTCTTCGTTGCCTTCCCTCAATATATTTGTGGACGAGAGTTCTCATTTATAACTCTGCACGTTTGTGAATTGCAGTGCCCCTGAGCTCCATTTGTCTCCTCGCTTTTTTGGGAGATGGCCGCAAAAGCGCAGGATTGCTTCAGGCCCTATTTTGGTTCTGGGGGGCAGGCCGAGCCTGTGGTTCATTCTTCTTCCTGATGGGAAAATGGAGTGACCTGTGCCTGTGCCAACACCTAGGGCTAGTCTCTCGTTGGTTCCCCGTCTTCCCGTTCATCCTCAGGACAAATTGGAACCTGTACAAAACAGGAGGTTAAAGGTGCTGGTTCTCCAAGTAGGGAGATGGTTAGTCAAGCGGCTGGAATGGCGAACCCGAGCACAAGGAGAGGAGAAATGAGGTGCGTTTTAGAAACCTTTCCCGATCTCATGGCATACCATCTTCTGGGTTTCCCATGCATGTTTTGATGTAGGAAGATGCCCTTGTACCTGGAAATTTGAGACCCATGGGGTGGGTACCCCGCGGTATTACTTTAAAGTATCTGCATTTGCTCACCCAACCTCACCAATCCTCTCAACCCGAAGAGTGTCCAGCCTTATGTCTCATCCAGCTGTGGGTCTAGATATGGTCAATCCAGGTTGCATCCGAGACCCTGAACGGATTTTGTAAGAATTTCTCTCTCTTTCACTGTCTTTGCTTTGTGGATTTTTAAAGTAATGTATGTTTAGAATGGGGTTTGGCTGCTTTTCCCTGCTGTGATTATGCCGCTTTACACACTCTTGATTCACTTGCAGAGAGATATCGATACATAGGTTTTCAGATTCTTACTAGTCAGATATATTCTTGTGCGGTGACTAGGGGGTGTTGAGTCCAGTTCACTGAGCAGGGAGTAGGCCTTGTCTAGTACATATGTGGCTTATGGAGTGGTCTCTGAGCTAATTTCAAACTCTTGTTTTATGCATCACCCCACCTCACCTTTCCCGTTAAGCAGCCATAGTGTGTCTTCGAAAGGTCTGACTGTGTTCTGTTTTGTAATTCAGTTCAAGAGTAGCGATTTTGACATTCCCTCTATAAGCGATATCTTAGGATAAGTGTCTTTTTCTGTGTGAGTTATTTCAATTAGAATCATCGTACCTAAATCCACTCATCATGCTGCTAACTAGCCTTATGACATTGATTTCATGGCTGAGTGATATTCCATTGTGCCAAGTACCACCATTTCTTTATCCATTTTTCTCTTTCCTGGGATATTGAAGGTGTACCGAAGCGGAGGTTCTTGGCAACAGAGCAGCCGTAAAGTTTGGGGTGCCTGTGTCTTGTTGATTTTTAGTTTTCCCGATTTATACGCCCATGAGTGGAAGTGCCCTATGCTCTCTAAGCTGTGTTTATTACTTGTTTTAGGACACACCGTATATGTCTCCAGAGTGCCTGTTGGCAATTTACATCCCGCCCATCAGCGTAGCAAGGCTCCCATGTCTCCATGGCCTGTCCTGCTTTTCTGGTTTTTACACTTTGTTCAACATGGCCCTTTTGACCGAGGGCAAGCGAGACTTCTTTGTAGCGCTGATTTGCCCTTCCGGCTTGCTTGGTTGGCCAAAAAGGGCGTATGCGTTTTTTCCTGAATATATTCAGGAAAAAACGCATACGCCCTTTTTGGCCAAGGGCATCATTGTCAACGTTTTGCCACTTTTCATGTGCTTTAAAGGCGAGTCGAATCTACCTCCTGAAATCTGTTTCCTGCAAATCTGCCTTGCTTTCAAATCCTCTTCGTTGCCTTCCCTCAATATATTTGTGGACGAGAGTTCTCATTTATAACTCTGCACGTTTGTGAATTGCAGTGCCCCTGAGCTCCATTTGTCTCCTCGCTTTTTTGGGAGCTGGCCGCAAAAGCGCAGGATTGCTTCAGGCCCTATTTTGGTTCTGGGGGACAGGCTGAGCCTGTGGTTCATTCTTCTTCCTGATGGGAAAATGGAGTGACCTGTGCCTGTCCCAACACCTAGGGCTAGTCTTTCGTTGGTTCCCCGTCTTCCCGTTCATCCTCAGGACAAATTGCAACCTGGACGAAACAGTAGGTTAAAGGTGCTGATTCTCCAAGTAGGGAGATGGTTAGTCAAGCGGCTGGAATGGCGAACCCGAGCACAAGGTGAGGAGAAATGAGGTGCGTTTTAGAAGCCTTTCCCGATCTCACGGCATACAAACCTCTGGGTTTCCCATGCATGTTTTGATGTAGGAAGATGCCCTTGTACCTGGAGATTTGAGACCCATGGGGTGGGTACCCCGCGGTATTACTTTAAATTATCTGCGTTTGCTCACCCAACCTCACCAATCCTCTCAGCCCCAAGAGTGTCCAGCCTTATGTCTCATCCAGCTGTGGGTCTAGATATGGTCGAACCAGGTGGCATCAGAGCCCCTGAACTGATTTTGTAAGAATTTCTCTCTCTTTCACTGTCTTTGTTTTGTTTGTTTTTTAAAGTAATTTATGTTTAGAATGGGGCTTTGCTGCTTTTCCCTGCTGTGTTTATGCCGCTTTACACCCTCTTGATTCACTTGCAGAGAGATATCGATACATAGGTTTTCAGATTCTTACTAGTCAGATATATTCTTTTGCGGTGACTTGGGGGTGTTGAGTCCAGTTCACTGAGCAGGGAGTAGGCCTTGTCTATTACATATTTGGCTTATGGAGCGGTCTCTGAGCTAATTTCAAACCCTTGTTTTATGCATCACCCCACCTCACCTTTCCCGTTAAGCAGCCATAGTGTGTCTTCTAAGGGTGTGACTCTGTTCTGTTTTGTAATTCAGTTCAAGTGTAGCGATTTTGACATTCCCTCTATAAGCGATATCTTAGGATAAGTGTCTTTTTCTGTGTGACTTATTTCACTTAGAATCATCGTCGCTAAATCCACTCATCATGCTGCTAACTAGCCTTATGACATTGATTTCATGGCTGAGTGATATTCCATTGTGCCAAGTACCACCATTTGTTTATCCATTTTTCTCTTTCCTGGGATATTGAAGGTGTACCGAAGCGGAGGTTCTTGGAAACAGAGCAGCCGTAAAGTTTGGGGTGCCTGTGTCTTGTTGATTTTTAGTTTTCCCAATTTATACGCCCATGAGTGGAAGTGCCCTATGCTCTCTAAGCTGTGTTTATTACTTGTTTCAGGACACACCGTACACTTCTCCAGAGTGCCTGTTGGCAATTTACATCCCGCCCATCAGCGTAGCAAGGCTCCCATGTCTCCATGGCCTGTCCTGCTTTTCTGGTTTTTACACTTTTTTCAGCATGGCCCTTTTGACCGAGGGCAAGCGAGACTTCTTTGTAGCACTGATTTGCCCTTCCGGCTTGCTTGGTTGGCCAAAAAGGGCGTATGCGTTTTTTTCTGAATATATTCAGGAAAAAACGCATACGCCCTTTTTGGCCAAGGGCATCATTGTCAACGTTTTGCCGCTTTTCATGTGCTTTAAAGGCGAGTCGAATCTACCTCCTGAAATCTGTTTCCTGCAAATCTGCCTTGCTTTCAAATCCTCTTCGTTGCCTTCCCTCAATATAATTGTGGACGAGAGTTCTCATTTATAACTCTGCACGTTTGTGAATTGCAGTGCCCCTGAGCTCCATTTGTCTACTCGCTTTTTTGGGAGCTGGCCGCAAAAGCGCAGGATTGTTTCAGGCCCTATTTTGGTTCTGGGGGGCAGGCTGAGCCTGTGGTTCATTCTTCTTCCTGATGGGAAAATGGAGTGACCTGTGCGTTTCCCAACACCTAGGGTTTGTCTCTCGTTGGTTCCCCGTCTTCCCGTTAATCCTCAGGACAAATTGCAACCTGTACGAAACAGGAGGTTAAAGGTGCTGATTCTCCAAGTAGGGAGATGGTTAGTCAAGCGGCTAGAATGGTGAACCCGAGCACAAGGAGAGGAGAAATGAGGTGCGTTTTAGAAGCCTTTCCCGATCTCACGGCATACAAACCTCTGGGTTTCCCATGCATGTTTTGATGTAGGAAGATGCCCTTGTACCTGGAGATTTGAGACCCATGGGGTGGGTACCCCGCGGTATTACTTTAAATTATCTGCGTTTGCTCACCCAACCTCACCAATCCTCTCAGCCCCAAGAGTGTCCAGCCTTATGTCTCATCCAGCTGTGGGTCTACATATGGTCGAACCAGGTGGCATCAGAGCCCCTGAACTGATTTTGTAAGAATTTCTCTCTCTTTCACTGTCTTTGTTTTGTTTGTTTTTTAAAGTAATTTATGTTTAGAATGGGGCTTTGCTGCTTTTCCCTGCTGTGTTTATGCCGCTTTACACCCTCTTGATTCACTTGCAGAGAGATATCGATACATAGGTTTTCAGATTCTTACTAGTCAGATATATTCTTGTGCGGTGACTAGGGGGTGTTGAGTCCAGTTCACTGAGCAGGGAGTAGGCCTTGTCTATTACATATTTGGCTTATGGAGCGGTCTCTGAGCTAATTTCAAACCCTTGTTTTATGCATCACCCCACCTCACCTTTCCCGTTAAGCAGCCATAGTGTGTCTTCTAAAGGTGTGACTCTGTTCTGTTTTGTAATTCAGTTCAAGTGTAGCGATTTTGACATTCCGTCTATAAGCGATATCTTAGGATAAGTTTCTTTTTCTGTGTGACTTATTTCACTTAGAATCATCGTCGCTAAATCCACTCATCATGCTGCTAACTAGCCTTATGACATTGATTTCATGGCTGAGTGATATTCCATTGTGCCAAGTACCACCATTTGTTTATCCATTTTTCTCTTTCCTGGGATATTGAAGGTGTACCGAAGTGGAGGTTCTTGGAAACAGAGCAGCCGTAAAGTTTGGGGTGCCTGTGTCTTGTTGATTTTTAGTTTTCCCAATTTATACGCCCATGAGTGGAAGTGCCCTATGCTCTCTAAGCTGTGTTTATTACTTGTTTCAGGACACACCGTACACTTCTCCAGAGTGCCTGTTGGCAATTTACATCCCGCCCATCAGCGTAGCAAGGCTCCCATGTCTCCATGGCCTGTCCTGCTTTTCTGGTTTTTACACTTTGTTCAGCATGGCCCTTTTGACCGAGGGCAAGCGAGACTTCTTTGTAGCACTGATTTGCCCTTCCGGCTTGCTTGGTTGGCCAAAAAGGGCGTATGCGTTTTTTCCTGAATATATTCAGGAAAAAACGCATACGCCCTTTTTGGCCAAGGGCATCATTGTCAACGTTTTGCCGCTTTTCATGTGCTTTAACGGCGAGTCGAATCTACCTCCTGAAATCTGTTTCCTGCAAATCTGCCTTGCTTTCAAATCCTCTTCGTTGCCTTCCCTCAATATATTTGTGGACGAGAGTTCTCATTTATAACTCTGCACGTTTGTGAATTGCAGTGCCCCTGAGCTCCATTTGTCTACTCGCTTTTTTGGGAGCTGGCTGCAAAAGCGCAGGATTGTTTCAGACCCTATTCGACTTCCAGGGGGCAGGCGGAGACTGTGGTTCATTCTTCTTCCTGATGGGAAAATGGAGTGACCTGTGCCTGTCCCAACACCTAGGGTTTGTCTCTCGTTGGTTCCCCGTCTTCCCGTTCATCCTCAGGACAAATTACAACCTGTACGAAACAGGGGGTTAAAGGTGCTGATTCTCCAAGTAGGGAGATGGTTAGTCAAGCGGCTGGAATGGCGAACCCGAGCACAAGGAGAGGAGAAATGAGGTGCGTTTTAGAAACCTTTCCCGATCTCATGGCATACCATTTTCTGTGTTTCCCATGCATGTTTTGATGTAGGAAGATGCCCTTGTACTTGGAGATTTGAGACCCATGGGGTGGGTACCCCGTGGAGTTACTTTAAAGTATCTGCGTTTGCTCACCCAACCTCACCAATCCTCTCCGCCCCAAGAGTGTCCAGCCTTATGTCTCATCCAGCTGTGGGTCTAGATATGGTCGAACCAGGTGGCATCAGAGCCCCTGAACTGATTTTGTAAGAATTTCTCTCTCTTTCACTGTCTTTGTTTTGTGGGTTTTTTAAAGTAATTTATGTTTAGAATGGGGCTTTGCTGCTTTTCCCTGCTGTGTTTATGCCGCTTTACACCCTCTTGATTCACTTGCAGAGAGATATCGATACATAGGTTTTCAGATTCTTACTAGTCAGATATATTCTTGTGCGGTGACTAGGGGGTGTTGAGTCCAGTTCACTGAGCAGGGAGTAGGCCTTGTCTATTACATATTTGGCTTATGGAGCGGTCTCTGAGCTAATTTCAAACCCTTGTTTTATGCATCACCCCACCTCACCTTTCCCGTTAAGCAGCCATAGTGTGTCTTCTAAAGGTGTGCCTCTGTTCTGTTTTGTAATTCAGTTCAAATGTAGCGATTTTGACATTCCCTCTATAAGCGATATCTTAGGATAAGTGTCTTTTTCTGTGTGACTTATTTCACTTAGAATCATCGTCGCTAAATCCACTCATCATGCTGCTAACTAGCCTTATGACATTGATTTCATGGCTGAGTGATATTCCATTGTGCCAAGTACCACCATTTGTTTATCCATTTTTCTCTTTCCTGGGATATTGAAGGTGTACCGAAGTGGAGGTTCTTGGAAACAGAGCAGCCGTAAAGTTTGGGGTGCCTGTGTCTTGTTGATTTTTAGTTTTCCCAATTTATACGCCCATGAGTGGAAGTGCCCTATGCTCTCTAAGCTGTGTTTATTACTTGTTTCAGGACACACCGTACTCTTCTCCAGAGTGCCTGATGGCAAATTATATCCCGCCCATTAGCGTAGCAAGGCTCCCATGTCTCCATGGCCTGTCCTGCTTTTCTGGTTTTTACACTTTGTTCAGCATGGCCCTTTTGACCGAGGGCAAGCGAGACTTCTTTGTAGCGCTGATTTGCCCTTCCGGCTTGCTTGGTTGGCCAAAAAGGGCGTATGCGTTTTCTCCTGAATATATTCAGGAAAAAACGCATACGCCCTTTTTGGCCAAGGGCATCATTGTCAACGTTTTGCCGCTTTTCATGTGCTTTAAAGGCGAGTCGAATCTACCTCCTGAAATCTGTTTCCTGCAAATCTGCCTTGCTTTCAAATCCTCTTCGTTGCCTTCCCTCAATATATTTGTGGACGAGAGTTCTCATTTATAACTCTGCACGTTTGTGAATTGCAGTGCCCCTGAGCTCCATTTGTCTACTCGCTTTTTTGGGAGCTGGCCGCAAAAGCGCAGGATTCTTTCAGGCCCTATTCGGCTTCCAGGGGACAGGCGGAGCCTGTGGTTCATTCTTCTTCCTGATGGGAAAATGGAGTGACCTGTGCCTGTCCCAACACCTAGGGCTAGTCTCTCGTTGGTTCCCCGTCTTCCCGTTCATCCTCAGGACAAATTACAACCTGTACGAAACAGGAGGTTAAAGGTGCTGATTCTCCAAGTAGGGAGATGGTTAGTCAAGCGGCTGGAATGGTGAACCCGAGCACAAGGTGAGGAGAAATGAGGTGCGTTTTAGAAACCTTTCCCGATCTCATGGCATACCATCTTCTGTGTTTCCCATGCATGTTTTGATGTAGGAAGATGCCCTTGTACCTGGAGATTTGAGACCCATGGGGTGGGTACCCCGTGGAGTTACTTTAAAGTATCTGCGTTTGCTCACCCAACCTCACCAATTCTCTCAGCCCCAAGAGTGTTCAGCCTTATGTCTCATCCAGCTGTGGGTCTAGATATGGTCGAACCAGGTGGCATCAGAGCCCCTGAACTGATTTTGTAAGAATTTCTCTCTCTTTCACTGTCTTTGTTTTGTGGGTTTTTTTAAGTAATTTATGTTTAGAATGGGGCTTTGCTGCTTTTCCCTGCTGTGTTTATGCCGCTTTACACCCTCTTGATTCACTTGCAGAGAGATATCGATACATAGGTTTTCAGATTCTTACTAGTCAGATATATTCTTGTGCGGTGACTAGGGGGTGTTGAGTCCAGTTCACTGAGCAGGGAGTAGGCCTTGTCTATTACATATTTGGCTTATGGAGCGGTCTCTGAGCTAATTTCAAACCCTTGTTTTATGCATCACCCCACCTCACCTTTCCCGTTAAGCAGCCATAGTGTGTCTTCTAAAGGTGTGACTCCGTTCTGTTTTGTAATTCAGTTCAAGTGTAGCGATTTTGACATTCCCTCTATAAGCGATATCTTAGGATAAGTGTCTTTTTCTGTGTGACTTATTTCACTTAGAATCATCGTCACTAAATCCACTCATCATGCTGCTAACTAGCCTTATGACATTGATTTCATGGCTGAGTGATATTCCATTGTGCCAAGTACCACCATTTGTTTATCCATTTTTCTCTTTCCTGGGATATTGAAAGTGTACCGAAGTGGAGGTGCTTGGAAACAGAGCAGCCGTAAAGTTTGGGGTGCCTGTGTCTTGTTGATTTTTAGTTTTCCCAATTTATACGCCCATGAGTGGAAGTGCCCTATGCTCTCTAAGCTGTGTTTATTACTTGTTTCAGGACACACCGTACACTTCTCCAGAGTGCCTGTTGGCAATTTACATCCCTCCCATCAGCGTAGCAAGGCTCCCATGTCTCCATGGCCTGTCCTGCTTTTCTGGTTTTTACACTTTGTTCAGCATGGCCCTTTTGACCGAGGGCAAGCGAGACTTCTTTGTAGCACTGATTTGCCCTTCCGGCTTGCTTGGTTGGCCAAAAAGGGCGTATGCGTTTTTTCCTGAATATATTCAGGAAAAAACGCATACGCCCTTTTTGGCCAAGGGCATCATTGTCAACGTTTTGCCGCTTTTCATGTGCTTTAAAGGCGAGTCGAATCTACCTCCTGAAATCTGTTTCCTGCAAATCTGCCTTGCTTTCAAATCCTCTTCGTTGCCTTCCCTCAATATATTTGTGGACGAGAGTTCTCATTTATAACTCTGCACGTTTGTGAATTGCAGTGCCCCTGAGCTCCATTTGTCTACTCGCTTTTTTGGGAGCTGGCCGCAAAAGCGCAGGATTCTTTCAGGCCCTATTCGGCTTCCAGGGGCCAGGCGGAGCCTGTGGTTCATTCTTCTTCCTGATGGGAAAATGGAGTGACCTGTGCCTGTCCCAACACCTAGGGCTAGTCTCTCGTTGGTTCCCCGTCTTCCCGTTCATCCTCAGGACAAATTACAACCTGTACGAAACAGGAGGTTAAAGGTGCTGATTCTCCAAGTAGGGAGATGGTTAGTCAAGCGGCTGGAATGGCGAACCCGAGCACAAGGTGAGGAGAAATGAGGTGCGTTTTAGAAACCTTTCCCGATCTCATGGCATACCATCTTCTGGGTTTCCCATGCATGTTTTGATGTAGGAAGATGCCCTTGTACCTGGAAATTTGAGACCCATGGGGTGGGTACCCCGCGGTATTACTTTAAAGTATCTGCATTTGCTCACCCAACCTCACCAATCCTCTCAACCCCAAGAGTGTCCAGCCTTATGTCTCATCCAGCTGTGGGTCTAGATATGGTCAATCCAGGTTGCATCCGAGACCCTGAACGGATTTTGTAAGAATTTCTCTCTCTTTCACTGTCTTTGCTTTGTGGATTTTTAAAGTAATGTATGTTTAGAATGGGGTTTGGCTGCTTTTCCCTGCTGTGATTATGCCGCTTTACACACTCTTGATTCACTTGCAGAGAGATATCGATACATAGGTTTTCAGATTCTTACTAGTCAGATATATTCTTGTGCGGTGACTAGGGGGTGTTGAGTCCAGTTCACTGAGCAGGGAGTAGGCCTTGTCTATTACATATTTGGCTTATGGAGCGGTCTCTGAGCTAATTTCAAACCCTTGTTTTATGCATCACCCCACCTCACCTTTCCCGTTAAGCAGCCATAGTGTGTCTTCTAAAGGTGTGCCTCTGTTCTGTTTTGTAATTCAGTTCAAGTGTAGCGATTTTGACATTCCCTCTATAAGCGATATCTTAGGATAAGTGTCTTTTTCTGTGTGACTTATTTCACTTAGAATCATCGTATCTAAATCCACTCATCATGCTGCTAACTAGCCTTATGACATTGATTTCATGGCTGAGTGATATTCCATTGTGCCAAGTACTACCATTTCTTTATCCATTTTTCACTTTCCTGGGATATTAAAGGTGTACCGAAGCGGAGGTTCTTGGAAACAGAGCAGCCGTAAACTTTAGGGTGCCTGTGTCTTGTTGATTTTTAGTTTTCCCAATTTATACGCCCATGAGTGGAAGTGCCCTATGCTCTCTAAGCTGTGTTTATTACTTGTTTCAGGACACACCGTACACTTCTCCAGAGTGCCTGTTGGCAATTTACATCCCTCCCATCAGCGTAGCAAGGCTCCCATGTCTCCATGGCCTGTCCTGCTTTTCTGGTTTTTACACTTTGTTCAGCATGGCCCTTTTGACCGAGGGCAAGCGAGACTTCTTTGTAGCACTGATTTGCCCTTCCGGCTTGCTTGGTTGGCCAAAAAGGGCGTATGCGTTTTTTCCTGAATATATTCAGGAAAAAACGCATACGCCCTTTTTGGCCAAGGGCATCATTGTCAACGTTTTGCCGCTTTTCATGTGCTTTAAAGGCGAGTCGAATCTACCTCCTGAAATCTGTTTCCTGCAAATCTGCCTTGCTTTCAAATCCTCTTCGTTGCCTTCCCTCAATATATTTGTGGACGAGAGTTCTCATTTATAACTCTGCACGTTTGTGAATTGCAGTGCCCCTGAGCTCCATTTGTCTACTCGCTTTTTTGGGAGCTGGCCGCAAAAGCGCAGGATTCTTTCAGGCCCTATTCGGCTTCCAGGGGCCAGGCGGAGCCTGTGGTTCATTCTTCTTCCTGATGGGAAAATGGAGTGACCTGTGCCTGTCCCAACACCTAGGGCTAGTCTCTCGTTGGTTCCCCGTCTTCCCGTTCATCCTCAGGACAAATTACAACCTGTACGAAACAGGAGGTTAAAGGTGCTGATTCTCCAAGTAGGGAGATGGTTAGTCAAGCGGCTGGAATGGCGAACCCGAGCACAAGGTGAGGAGAAATGAGGTGCGTTTTAGAAACCTTTCCCGATCTCATGGCATACCATCTTCTGGGTTTCCCATGCATGTTTTGATGTAGGAAGATGCCCTTGTACCTGGAAATTTGAGACCCATGGGGTGGGTACCCCGCGGTATTACTTTAAAGTATCTGCATTTGCTCACCCAACCTCACCAATCCTCTCAACCCCAAGAGTGTCCAGCCTTATGTCTCATCCAGCTGTGGGTCTAGATATGGTCAATCCAGGTTGCATCCGAGACCCTGAACGGATTTTGTAAGAATTTCTCTCTCTTTCACTGTCTTTGCTTTGTGGATTTTTAAAGTAATGTATGTTTAGAATGGGGTTTGGCTGCTTTTCCCTGCTGTGATTATGCCGCTTTACACACTCTTGATTCACTTGCAGAGAGATATCGATACATAGGTTTTCAGATTCTTACTAGTCAGATATATTCTTGTGCGGTGACTAGGGGGTGTTGAGTCCAGTTCACTGAGCAGGGAGTAGGCCTTGTCTATTACATATTTGGCTTATGGAGCGGTCTCTGAGCTAATTTCAAACCCTTGTTTTATGCATCACCCCACCTCACCTTTCCCGTTAAGCAGCCATAGTGTGTCTTCTAAAGGTGTGCCTCTGTTCTGTTTTGTAATTCAGTTCAAGTGTAGCGATTTTGACATTCCCTCTATAAGCGATATCTTAGGATAAGTGTCTTTTTCTGTGTGACTTATTTCACTTAGAATCATCGTCGCTAAATCCACTCATCATGCTGCTAACTAGCCTTATGACATTGATTTCATGGCTGAGTGATATTCCATTGTGCCAAGTACCACCATTTGTTTATCCATTTTTCTCTTTCCTGGGATATTGAACGTGTACCGAAGTGGAGGTTCTTGGAAACAGAGCAGCCGTAAAGTTTGGGGTGCCTGTGTCTTGTTGATTTTTAGTTTTCCCAATTTATACGCCCATGAGTGGAAGTGCCCTATGCTCTCTAAGCTGTGTTTATTACTTGTTTCAGGACACACCGTACACTTCTCCAGAGTGCCTGTTGGCAATTTACATCCCTCCCATCAGCGTAGCAAGGCTCCCATGTCTCCATGGCCTGTCCTGCTTTTCTGGTTTTTACACTTTGTTCAGCATGGCCCTTTTGACCGAGGGCAAGCGAGACTTCTTTGTAGCACTGATTTGCCCTTCCGGCTTGCTTGGTTGGCCAAAAAGGGCGTATGCGTTTTTTCCTGAATATATTCAGGAAAAAACGCATACGCCCTTTTTGGCCAAGGGCATCATTGCCAACGTTTTGCCGCTTTTCATGTGCTTTAAAGGCGAGTCGAATCTACCTCCTGAAATCTGTTTCCTGCAAATCTGCCTTGCTTTCAAATCCTCTTCGTTGCCTTCCCTCAATATATTTGTGGACGAGAGTTCTCATTTATAACTCTGCACGTTTGTGAATTGCAGTGCCCCTGAGCTCCATTTGTCTACTCGCTTTTTTGGGAGCTGGCCGCAAAAGCGCAGGATTCTTTCAGGCCCTATTCGGCTTCCAGGGGCCAGGCGGAGCCTGTGGTTCATTCTTCTTCCTGATGGGAAAATGGAGTGACCTGTGCCTGTCCCAACACCTAGGGCTAGTCTCTCGTTGGTTCCCCGTCTTCCCGTTCATCCTCAGGACAAATTACAACCTGTACGAAACAGGAGGTTAAAGGTGCTGATTCTCCAAGTAGGGAGATGGTTAGTCAAGCGGCTGGAATGGCGAACCCGAGCACAAGGTGAGGAGAAATGAGGTGCGTTTTAGAAACCTTTCCCGATCTCATGGCATACCATCTTCTGTGTTTCCCATGCATGTTTTGATGTAGGAAGATGCCCTTGTACCTGGAGATTTGAGACCCATGGGGTGGGTACCCCGTGGAGTTACTTTAAAGTATCTGCGTTTGCTCACCCAACCTCACCAATTCTCTCAGCCCCAAGAGTGTTCAGCCTTATGTCTCATCCAGCTGTGGGTCTAGATATGGTCGAACCAGGTGGCATCAGAGCCCCTGAACTGATTTTGTAAGAATTTCTCTCTCTTTCACTGTCTTTGTTTTGTGGGTTTTTTTAAGTAATTTATGTTTAGAATGGGGCTTTGCTGCTTTTCCCTGCTGTGTTTATGCCGCTTTACACCCTCTTGATTCACTTGCAGAGAGATATCGATACATAGGTTTTCAGATTCTTACTAGTCAGATATATTCTTGTGCGGTGACTAGGGGGTGTTGAGTCCAGTTCACTGAGCAGGGAGTAGGCCTTGTCTATTACATATTTGGCTTATGGAGCGGTCTCTGAGCTAATTTCAAACCCTTGTTTTATGCATCACCCCACCTCACCTTTCCCGTTAAGCAGCCATAGTGTGTCTTCTAAAGGTGTGACTCCGTTCTGTTTTGTAATTCAGTTCAAGTGTAGCGATTTTGACATTCCCTCTATAAGCGATATCTTAGGATAAGTGTCTTTTTCTGTGTGACTTATTTCACTTAGAATCATCGTCACTAAATCCACTCATCATGCTGCTAACTAGCCTTATGACATTGATTTCATGGCTGAGTGATATTCCATTGTGCCAAGTACCACCATTTGTTTATCCATTTTTCTCTTTCCTGGGATATTGAAAGTGTACCGAAGTGGAGGTGCTTGGAAACAGAGCAGCCGTAAAGTTTGGGGTGCCTGTGTCTTGTTGATTTTTAGTTTTCCCAATTTATACGCCCATGAGTGGAAGTGCCCTATGCTCTCTAAGCTGTGTTTATTACTTGTTTCAGGACACACCGTACACTTCTCCAGAGTGCCTGTTGGCAATTTACATCCCGCCCATCAGCGTAGCAAGGCTCCCATGTCTCCATGGCCTGTCCTGCTTTTCTGGTTTTTACACTTTTTTCAGCATGGCCCTTTTGACCGAGGGCAAGCAAGACTTCTTTGTAGCGCTGATTTGCCCTTCCGGCTTGCTTGGTTGGCCAAAAAGGGCGTATGCGTTTTTTCCTGAATATATTCAGGAAAAAACACAAACGCCCTTTTTGGCCAAGGGCATCATTGTCAACGTTTTGCCGCTTTTCATGTGCTTTAAAGGCGAGTCGAATCTACCTCCTGAAATCTTTTTCCTGCAAATCTGCCTTGCTTTCAAATCCTCTTCGTTGCCTTCCCTCAATATATTTGTGGACGAGAGTTCTCCTTTATAACTCTGCACGTTTGTGAATTGCAGTGTCCCTGAGCTCCATTTGTCTACTCGCTTTTTTGGGAGCTGGCCGCAAAAGCGCAGGATTGCTTCAGGCCCTATTTGGGTTCTGGGGGGCAGGCCGAGCCTGTGGTTCATTCTTCTTCCTGATGGGAAAATGGAGTGACCTGTGCCTGTCCCAACACCTAGGGCTAGTCTCTCGTTGGTTCCCCGTCTTCCCGTTCATCCTCAGGACAAATTGCAACCTGTACAAAACAGGAGGTTAAAGGTGCTGGTTCTCCAAGTAGGGAGATGGTTAGTCAAGCGGCTGGAATGGCGAACCCGAGCACAAGGAGAGGAGAAATGAAGTGCGTTTTAGAAACCTTTCCCGATCTCATGGCATACCATCTTCTGGGTTTCCCATGCATGTTTTGATGTAGGAAGATGCCCTTGTACCTGGAAATTTGAGACCCATGGGGTGGGTACCCCGCGGTATTACTTTAAAGTATCTGCATTTGCTCACCCAACCTCACCAATCCTCTCAACCCCAAGAGTGTCCAGCCTTATGTCTCATCCAGCTGTGGGTCTAGATATGGTCAATCCAGGTTGCATCCGAGACCCTGAACGGATTTTGTAAGAATTTCTCTCTCTTTCACTGTCTTTGCTTTGTGGATTTTTAAAGTAATGTATGTTTAGAATGGGGTTTGGCTGCTTTTCCCTGCTGTGATTATGCCGCTTTACACACTCTTGATTCACTTGCAGAGAGATATCGATACATAGGTTTTCAGATTCTTACTAGTCAGATATATTCTTGTGCGGTGACTAGGGGGTGTTGAGTCCAGTTCACTGAGCAGGGAGTAGGCCTTGTCTATTACATATTTGGCTTATGGAGCGGTCTCTGAGCTAACTTCATACCCTTGTTTTATGCATCACCCCACCTCACCTTTCCCGTTAAGCAGCCATAGTGTGTCTTCTAAAGGTGTGCCTCTGTTCTGTTTTGTAATTCAGTTCAAGTGTAGCGATTTTGACATTCCCTCTATAAGGGATATCTTAGGATAAGTGTCTTTTTCTGTGTGACTTATTTCACTTAGAATCATCGTCGCTAAATCCACTCATCATGCTGCTAACTAGCCTTATGACATTGATTTCATGGCTGAGTGATATTCCATTGTGCCAAGGACCACCATTTCTTTATCCATTTTTCTCTTTCCTGGGATATTGAAGGTGTACCGAAGCGGAGGTTCTTGGCAACAGAGCAGCCGTAAAGTTTGGGGTGCCTGTGTCTTGTTGATTTTTAGTTTTCCCGATTTATACGCCCATGAGTGGAAGTGCCCTATGCTCTCTAAGCTGTGTTTATTACTTGTTTTAGGACACACCGTACATGTCTCCAGAGTGCCTGTTGGCAATTTACATCCCGCCCATCAGCGTAGCAAGGCTCCCATGTCTCCATGGCCTGTCCTGCTTTTCTGGTTTTTACACTTTGTTCAGCATGGCCCTTTTGACCGAGGGCAAGCGAGACTTCTTTGTAGCGCTGATTTGCCCTTCCGGCTTGCTTGGTTGGCCAAAAAGGGCGTATGCGTTTTTTCCTGAATATATTCAGGAAAAAACGCATACGCCCTTTTTGGCCAAGGGCATCATTGTCAACGTTTTGCCACTTTTCATGTGCTTTAAAGGCGAGTCGAATCTACCTCCTGAAATCTGTTTCCTGCAAATCTGCCTTGCTTTCAAATCCTCTTCGTTGCCTTCCCTCAATATATTTGTGGACGAGAGTTCTCATTTATAACTCTGCACGTTTGTGAATTGCAGTGCCCCTGAGCTCCATTTGTCTCCTCGCTTTTTTGGGAGCTGGCCGCAAAAGCGCAGGATTGCTTCAGGCCCTATTTTGGTTCTGGGGGGCAGGCTGAGCCTGTGGTTCATTCTTCTTCCTGATGGGAAAATGGAGTGACCTGTGCCTGTCCCAACACCTAGGGCTAGTCTTTCGTTGGTTCCCCGTCTTCCCGTTCATCCTCAGGACAAATTGCAACCTGGACGAAACAGTAGGTTAAAGGTGCTGATTCTCCAAGTAGGGAGATGGTTAGTCAAGCGGCTGGAATGGCGAACCCGAGCACAAGGTGAGGAGAAATGAGGTGCGTTTTAGAAACCTTTCCCGATCTCACGGCATACCATCTTCTGGGTTTCCCATGCATGTTTTGATGTAGGAAGATGCCCTTGTACCTGGAGATTTGAGACCCATGGGGTGGGTACCCCGTGGTATACTTTAAAGTATCTGCGTTTGCTCACCCAACCTCACCAATCCTCTCAGCCCCAAGAGTGTCCAGCCTTATGTCTCATCCAGCTGTGGGTCTAGATATGGTCAATCCAGGTTGCATCATAGACTCTGAACGGATTTTGTAAGAATTTCTCTCTCTTTCACTGTCTTTGTTTTGTGGGTTTTTTAAAGTAATTTATGTTTAGAATCGGGCTTGGCTGCTTTTCCCTGCTGTGTTGATGCCGCTTTACACCCTCTTGATTCACTTGCAGAGAGATATCGATACATAGGTTTTCAGATTCTTACTAGTCAGATATATTCTTGTGTGGTGACCAGGGTTTGTTGAGTCCAGTTCACTGAGCAGGGAGTAGGCCTTGTCTATTACATATTTGGCTTATGGAGCGGTCTCTGAGCTAATTTCAAACCCTTGTTTTATGCATCACCCCACCTCACCTTTCCCGTTAAGCAGCCATAGTGTGTCTTCTAAAGGTGTGACTCTGTTCTGTTTTGTAATTCAGTTCAAGTGTAGCGATTTTGACATTCCCTCTATAAGCGATATCTTAGGATAAGTGTCTTTTTCTGTGTGACTTATTTCACTTAGAATCATCGTACCTAAATCCACTCATCATGCTGCTACCTAGCCATATGACATAGATTTCATGGCTGAGTGATATTCCATTGTGCTAATTACCACCATTTCTTTATCCATTTTTCTCTTTCCTGGGATATTGAAGGTGCACCGAAGCGGAGGTTCTTGGAAACAGAGCAGCCGTAAAATTTAGGGTGCCTGTGTCTTGTTGATTTTTAGTTTTCCCAATTTATAGGCCCATGAGTGGAAGTGCCCTATGCTCTCTACGCTGTGTGTATTACTTGTTTCAGGACACACTGTACTCTTCTCCAGAGTGCCTGTTGGCAATTTACATCCCGCCCATCAGCGTAGCAAGGCTCCCATGTCTCCATGGCCTGTCCTGCTTTTCTGGTTTTTACACTTTGTTCAGCATGGCCCTTTTGAGTGAGGGCAAGGGAGACTTCTTTGTAGCGCTGATTTGCCCTTCCGGCTTGCTTGGTTGGCCAAAAGGGCGTATGCGTTTTTTCCTGAATATATTCAGGAAAAAACGCATACGCCCTTTTTGGCCAAGGGCATCATTGTCAACGTTTTGCCGCTTTTCATGTGCTTTAAAGGCGAGTCGAATCTACCTCCTGAAATCTGTTTCCTGCAAATCTGCCTTGCTTTCAAATCCTCTTCGTTGCCTTCCCTCAATATATTTGTGGACGAGAGTTCTCATTTATAACTCTGCACGTTTGTGAATTGCAGTGCCCCTGAGCTCCATTTGTCTCCTCGCTTTTTTGGGAGCTGGCCGCAAAAGCGCAGGATTGCTTCAGGCCCTATTTTGGTTCTGGGGGGCAGGCTGAGCCTGTGGTTCATTCTTCTTCCTGATGGGAAAATGGAGTGACCTGTGCCTGTCCCAACACCTAGGGCTAGTCTTTCGTTGGTTCCCCGTCTTCCCGTTCATCCTCAGGACAAATTGCAACCTGGATGAAACAGTAGGTTAAAGGTGCTGATTCTCCAAGTAGCGAGATGGTTAGTCAATCGGCTGGAATGGCGAACCCGAGCACAAGGTGAGGAGAAATGAGGTGCGTTTTAGAAACCTTTCCCGATCTCACGGCATACCATCTTCTGGGTTTCCCATACATGTTTTGATGTAGGAAGATGCCCTTGTACCTGGAGATTTGAGACCCATGGGGTGGGTACCCCGTGGTACTACTTTAAAGTATCTGCGTTTGCTCACCCAACCTCACCAATCCTCTCAGCCCCAAGAGTGTCCAGCCTTATGTCTCATCCAGCTGTGGGTCTAGATATGGTCAATCCAGGTTGCATCATAGACCCTGAACGGATTTTGTAAGAATTTCTCTCTCTTTCTCTGTTTTTGTTTTGTGGGTTTTTAAAAGTAATTTATGTTTAGAATCGGGCTTGGCTGCTTTTTCCTGCTGTGTTGATGCCGCTTTACACCCTCTTGATTCACTTGCAGAGAGATATCGATACATAGGTTTTCAGATTCTTACTAGTCAGATATATTCTTGTGTGGTGACTAGGGTGTGTTGAGTCTAGTTCACTGAGCAGGGAGTAGGCCTTGTCTATTACATATTTGGCTTATGGAGCGGTCTCTGAGCTAATTTGAAACCCTTGTTTTATGCATCACCCCACCTCACCTTTCCCGTTAAGCAGCCATAGTGTGTCTTCTAAAGGTGTGACTCTGTTCTGTTTTGTAATTCAGTTCAAGTGTAGCGATTTTGACATTCCCTCTATAAGCGATATCTTAGGATAAGTGTCTTTTTCTGTGTGACTTATTTCACTTAGAATCATCGTATCTAAATCCACTCATCATGCTGCTAACTAGCCTTATGACATTGATTTCATGGCTGAGTGATATTCCATTGTGCCAAGTACCACCATTTCTTTATCCATTTTTCTCTTTCCTGGGATATTGAAGGTGTGCCGAAGTGGAGGTTCTTGGAAACAGAGCAGCCGTAAACTTTAGGGTGCCTGTGTCTTGTTGATTTTTAGTTTTCCCAATTTATACGCCCTTGAGTGGAAGTGCCCTATGCTCTCTACGCTGTGTTTATTACTTGTTTCAGGACACACTGTACTCTTCTCCAGAGTGCCTGTTGGCAATTTACATCCCGCCCATCAGCGTAGCAAGGCTCCCATGTCTCCATGGCCTGTCCTGCTTTTCTGGTTTTTACACTTTGTTCAGCATGGCCCTTTTGACCGAGGGCAAGCGAGACTTCTTTGTAGCGCTGATTTGCCCTTCCGGCTTGCTTGGTTGGCCAAAAAGGGCGTATGCGTTTTTTCCTGAATATATTCAGGAAAAAACGCATGCGCCCTTTTTGGCCAAGGGCATCATTGTCAACGTTTTGCCGCTTTTCATGTGATTTAAAGGCGAGTCGAATCTACCTCCTGAAATCTGTTTCCTGCAAATCTGCCTTGCTTTCAAATCCTCTTCGTTGCCTTCCCTCAATATATTTGTGGACGAGAGTTCTCATTTATAACTCTGCACATTTGTAAATTGCAGTGCCCCTGAGCTCCATTTGTCTCCTCGCTTTTTTGGGAGCTGGCCGCAAAAGCGCAGGATTGCTTCAGGCCCTATTTTGGTTCTGGGGGGCAGGCTGAGCCTGTGGTTCATTCTTCTTCCTGATGGGAAAATGGAGTGACCTATGCCTGTCCCAACACCTACGGCTCGTCTCTCGTTGGTTCCGCGTCTTCCCGTTCATCCTCAGGACAAATTGCAACCTGTACAATCAGGAGGTTAAAGGTGCTGATTCTCCAAATAGGGAGATGGTTAGTCAAGCGGCTGGAATGGCGAACCCGAGCACAAGGAGAGGAGAAATGAGGTGCGTTTTAGAAACCTTTCCCGATCTCATGGCATACCATCTTCTGGGTTTCCCATGCATGTTTTGATGTAGGAAGATTCCCTTGTACCTGGAGATTTGAGACCCATGGGGTGTGTTCCCCGCAGTGTTATTTAAAGTATCTGCGTTTGCTCACCCAACCTCACCAATCCTCTCAGCCCCAAGAGTGTCCAGCCTTATGTCTCATCCAGCTGTGGGTCTAGATATGGTCAATCCAGGTTGCATCATAGACCCTGAACGGATTTTGTAAGAATTTCTCTCTCTTTCTCTGTCTTTGTTTTGTGGGTTTTTAAAAGTAATTTATGTTTAGAATCGGGCTTGGCTGCTTTTTCCTGCTGTGTTGATGCCGCTTTACACCCTCTTGATTCACTTGCAGAGACATATCGATACATAGGTTTTCAGATTCTTACTAGTCAGATATATTCTTGTGTGGTGACTAGGGTGTGTTGAGTCCAGTTCACTGAGCAGGGAGTAGGCCTTGTCTATTACATATTTGGCTTATGGAGCGGTCTCTGAGCTGATTTGAAACCCTTGTTTTATGCATCACCCCACCTCACCTTTCCCGTTAAGCAGCCATAGTGTGTCTTCTAAAGGTGTGACTCTGTTCTGTTTTGTAATTCAGTTCAAGTGTAGCGATTTTGACATTCCCTCTATAAGCGATATCTTAGGATAAGTGTCTTTTTCTGTGTGACTTATTTCACTTAGAATCATCGTATCTAAATCCACTCATCATGCTGCTAACTAGCCTTATGACATTGATTTCATGGCTGAGTGATACTCCATTGTGCCAAGTACCACCATTTCTTTATCCATTTTTCTCTTTCCTGGGATATTGAAGGTGTACCGAAGTGGAGGTTCTTGGAAACAGAGCAGCCGTAAACTTTAGGGTGCCTGTGTCTTGTTGATTTTTAGTTTTCCCAATTTATACGCCCTTGAGTGGAAGTGCCCTATGCTCTCTACGCTGTGTTTATTACTTGTTTCAGGACACACTGTACTCTTCTCCAGAGTGCCTGTTGGCAATTTACATCCCGCCCATCAGCGTAGCAAGGCTCCCATGTCTCCATGGCCTGTCCTGCTTTTCTGGTTTTTACACTTTGTTCAGCATGGCCCTTTTGACCGAGGGCAAGCGAGACTTCTTTGTAGCGCTGATTTGCCCTTCCGGCTTGCTTGGTTGGCCAAAAAGGGCGTATGCGTTTTTTCCTGAATATATTCAGGAAAAAACGCATACGCCCTTTTTGGCCAAGGGCATCATTGTCAACGTTTTGCCGCTTTTCATGTGCTTTAAAGGCGAGTCGAATCTACCTCCTGAAATCTGTTTCCTGCAAATCTGCCTTGCTTTCAAATCCTCTTCGTTGCCTTCCCTCAATATATTTGTGGACGAGAGTTCTCATTTATAACTCTGCACGTTTGTGAATTGCAGTGCCCCTGAGCTCCATTTGTCTCCTCGCTTTTTTGGGAGCTGGCCGCAAAAGCGCAGGATTGCTTCAGGCCCTATTTTGGTTCTGGGGGGCAGGCTGAGCCTGTGGTACATTCTTCTTTCTGATCGGAAAATGGAGTGACCTATGCCTGTCCCAACACCTAGGGCTAGTCTCTCGTTGGTTCCGCGTCTTCCCGTTCATCCTCAGGACAAATTGCAACCTGTACAATCAGGAGGTTAAAGGTGCTGATTCTCCAAGTAGGGAGATGGTTAGTCAAGCGGCTGGAATGGTGAACCCGAGCACAAGGAGAGGAGAAATGAGGTGCGTTTTAGAAACCTTTCCCGATCTCATGGCATACCATCTTCAGGGTTTCCCATGCATGTTTTGATGTAGGAAGATTCCCTTGTACCTGGAGATTTGAGACCCATGGGGTGTGTTCCCCGCAGTGTTATTTAAAGTATCTGCGTTTGCTCACCCAACCTCACCAATCCTCTCAGCCCCAAGAGTGTCCAGCCTTATGTCTCATCCAGCTGTGGGTTTAGATATGGTCAATCCAGGTTGCATCATAGACCCTGAATGGATTTCGTAAGAATTTTCTCTCTTTCACTGTCTTTGTTTTGTGGGTTTTTAAAAGTAATTTATGTTTAGAATCGGGCTTGGCTGCTTTTTCCTGCTGTGTTGATGCCGCTTTACACCCTCTTGATTCACTAGCAGAGAGATATCGATACATAGGTTTTCAGATTCTTACTAGTCAGATATATTCTTGTGTGGTGACTACGGTGTGTTGAGTCCAGTTCACTGAGCAGGGAGTAGGCCTTGTCTATTACATATTTGGCTTATGGAGCGGTCTCTGAGCTAATTTCAAACCCTTGTTTTATGCATCACACCACCTCACCTTTCCCGTTAAGCAGCCATAGTGTGTCTTCTAAACGTGTGACTCTGTTCTGTTTTGTAATTCAGTTCAAGTGTAGCGATTTTGAAATTCCCTCTCTAAGCGATATCTTAGGATAAGTGCCTTTTTCTGTGTGACTTATTTCACTTAGAATCATCGTATCTAAATCCACTCATCATGCTGCTAACTAGCCTTATGACATTGATTTCATGGCTGAGTGATATTCCATTGTGCCAAGTACCACCATTTCTTTATCCATTTTTCTCTTTCCTGGGATATTGAAGGTGTACCGAAGCGGAGGTTCTTGGCAACAGAGCAGCCGTAAAGTTTGGGGTGCCTGTGTCTTGTTGACTTTTAGTTTTCCCAATTTATACGCCCATGAGTGGAAGTGCCCTATGCTCTCTACGCTGTGTTTATTACTTGTTTCAGGACACACCGTACTCTTCTCCAGAGTGCCTGTTGGCAATTTACATCCCGCCCATCAGCGTAGCAAGGCTCCCATGTCTCCATGGCCTGTCCTGCTTTTCTGGTTTTACACTTTGTTCAGCATGGCCCTTTTGACCGAGCGCAAGCGAGACTTCTTTGTAGCGCTGATTTGCCCTTCCGGCTTGCTTGGTTGGCCAAAAAGGGCGTATGCGTTTTTTCCTGAATATATTCAGGAAAAAACGCATAGGCCCTTTTTGGCCAAGGGCATCATTGTCAACGTTTTGCCGCTTTTCATGTGCTTTAAAGGCGAGTCGAATCTACCTCCTGAAATCTGTTTCCTGCAAATCTGCCTTGCTTTCAAATCCTCTTCGTTGCCTTCCCTCAATATATTTGTGGACGAGAGTTCTCATTTATAACTCTGCACGTTTGTGAATTGCAGTGCCCCTGAGCTCCATTTGTCTCCTCGCTTTTTTGGGAGCTGGCCGCAAAAGCGCAGGATTGCTTCAGGCCCTATTTTGGTTCTGGGGGACAGGCTGAGCCTGTGGTTCATTCTTCTTCCTGATGGGAAAATGGAGTGACCTATGCCTGTCCCAACACCTAGGGCTCGACTCTCGTTGGTTCCGCGTCTTCCCGTTCATCCTCAGGACAAATTGCAACATGTACAATCAGGAGGTTAAAGGTGCTGATTCTCCAAGTAGGGAGATGGTTAGTCAAGCGGCTGGAATGGCGAACCCGAGCACAAGGAGAGGAGAAATGAGGTGCGTTTTAGAAACCTTTCCCGATCTCATGGCATACCATCTTCTGGGTTTCCCATGCATGTTTTGATGTAGGAAGATTCCCTTGTACCTGGAGATTTGAGACCCAAGGGGTGTGTTCCCCGCAGTGTTATTTAAAGTATCTGCGTTTGCTCACCCAACCTCACCAATCCTCTCAGCCCCAAGAGTGTCCAGCCTTATGTCTCATCCAGCTGTGGGTCTAGATATGGTCAATCCAGGTTGCATCATAGACCCTGAACGGATTTTGTAAGAATTTCTCTCTCTTTCACTGTCTTTGTTTTGTGGGTTTTTAAAAGTAATTTATGTTTAGAATCGGGCTTGGCTGCTTTTCCCTGCTGTGTTGATGCCGCTTTACACACTCTTGATTCACTTGCAGAGAGATATCGATACATAGGTTTTCAGATTCTTACTAGTCAGATATATTCTTGTGTGGTGACTAGGGTGTGTTGAGTCCAGTTCACTGAGCAGGGAGTAGGCCTTGTCTATTACATATTTGGCTTATGGAGCGGTCTCTGAGCTAATTTCAAACCCTTGTTTTATGCATCACCCCACCTCACCTTTCCCGTTAAGCAGCCATAGTGTGTCTTCTAAAGGTGTGACTCTGTTCTGTTTTGTAATTCAGTTCAAGTGTAGCGATTTTGACATTCCCTCTATAAGCGATATCTTAGGATAAGTGTCTTTTCTTTGTGACTTATTTCACTTAGAATCATCGTACCTAAATCCACTCATCATGCTGCTAACTAGCCTTATGACATTGATTTCATGGCTGAGTGATATTCCATTGTGCCAAGTACCACCATTTCTTTATCCATTTTTCTCTTTCCTGGGATATTGAAGGTATACCGAAGCGGAGGTTCTTGGCAACAGAGCAGCCGTAAGGTTTGGGGTGCCTGTGTCTTGTTGACTTTTAGGTTTCCCAATTTATACGCCCATGAGTGGAAGTGCCCTATGCTCTCTACGCTGTGTTTATTACTTTTTTCAGGACACACCGTACTCTTCTCCAGAGTGCCTGTTGGCAATTTACATCCCGCCCATCAGCGTAGCAAGGCTCCCATGTCTCCATGGCCTGTCCTGCTTTTCTGGTTTTTACACTTTGTTCAGCATGGCCCTTTTGACCGAGGGCAAGCGAGACTTCTTTGTAGCGCTGATTTGCCCTTCCGGCTTGCTTGGTTGGCCAAAAAGGGCGTATGCGTTTTTTCCTGAATATATTCAGGAAAAAACGCATACGCCCTTTTTGGCCAAGGGCATCATTGTCAACGTTTTGCCGCTTTTCATGTGCTTTAAAGGCGAGTCGAATCTACCTCCTGAAATCTGTTTCCTGCAAATCTGCCTTGCTTTCAAATCCTCTTCGTTGCCTTCCCTTAATATATTTGTGGACGAGAGTTCTCATTTATAACTCTGCACGTTTGTGAATTGCAGTGCCCCTGAGCTCCATTTGTCTCCTCGCTTTTTTGGGAGCTGGCCGCAAAAGCGCAGGATTGCTTCAGGCCCTATTTTGGTTCTGGGGGGCAGGCTGAGCCTGTGGTTCATTCTTCTTCCTGATGGGAAAATGGAGTGACCTATGCCTGTCTCAACACCTAGGGCTCGTCTCTCGTTGGTTCCGCGTCTTCCCGTTCATCCTCAGGACAAATTGCAACGTGTACAATCAGGAGGTTAAAGGTGCTGATTCTCCAAGTAGGGAGATGGTTAGTCAAGCGGCTGGAATGGCGAACCCGAGCACAAGGAGAGGAGAAATGAGGTGCGTTTTAGAAACCTTTCCCGATCTCATGGCATACCATCTTCTGGATTTCCCATGCATGTTTTGATGTAGGAAGATTCCCTTGTACCTGGAGATTTGAGACCCATGGGGTGTGTTCCCGCAGTGTTATTTAAAGTATCTGCGTTTGCTCACCCAACCTCACCAATCCTCTCATCCCCAAGAGTGTCCAGCCTTATGTCTCATCCAGCTGTGGGTCTAGATATGGTCAATCCAGGTTGCATCATAGACCCTGAACGGATTTTGTAAGAATTTCTCTCTCTTTCACTGTCTTTGTTTTGTGGGTTTTTTAAAGTAATGTATGTTTAGAATGGAGTTTGGCTGCTTTTCCCTGCTGTGTTTATGCCGCTTTACACCCTCTTGATTCACTTGCAGAGAGATATCGATACATAGGTTTTCAGATTCATACTAGTCAGATATATTCTTGTGCGGTGACTAGGGGGTGTTGAGTCCAGTTCACTGAGCAGGGAGTGGCCTTGTCTATTACATATTTGCCTTATGGAGCGGTGTCTGAGCTAATTTCAAACCCTTGTTTTATGCATCACCCCACCTCACCTTTCCCGTTAATCAGCCATAGTGTGTCTTCTAAAGGTGTGCCTCTGTTCTGTTTCGTAATTCAGTTCAAGTGTAGCGATTTTGACATTCCCTCTATAAGCGATATCTTAGGATAAGTGCCTTTTTCTGTGTGACTTATTTCACTTAGAATCATCGTCGCTATATCCACACATCATGCTGCTAACTAGCCTTATGACATTGATTTCATGGCTGAGTGATATTCCATTGTGCCAAGTACCACCATTTCTTTATCCATTTTTCTCTTTCCTGGGATATTGAAGGTGTACCGAATTGGAGGTTCTTGGAAACAGAGCAGCTGTAAATTTTGGGGTGCCTGTGTCTTGTTGATTTTTAGTTTTCCCAATTTATACGCCCATGAGTGGAAGTGCCCTATGCTCTCTACGCTGTGTTTATTACTTGTTTCAGGACACACCGTACTCTTCTCCAGAGTGCCTGTTGGCAATTTACATCCCGCCCATCAGCGTAGCAAGGCTCCCATGTCTCCATGGCCTGTCCTGCTTTTCTGGTTTTTACACTTTGTTCAGCATGGCCCTTTTGAACGAGGGCAAGCGAGACTTCTTTGTAGCGCTGATTTGCCCTTCCGGCTTGCTTGGTTGGCCAAAAAGGGCGTATGCGTTTTTTCCTGAATATATTCAGGATAAAACGCATACGCCCTTTTTGGCCAAGGGCATCATTGTCAACGTTTTGCCGCTTTTCATGTGCTTTAAAGGCGAGTCGAATCTACCTCCTGAAATCTGTTTCCTGCAAATCTGCCTTGCTTTGAAATCCTCTTCGTTGCCTTCCCTCAATATATTTGTGGACGAGAGTTCTCATTTATAACTCTGCACGTTTGTGAATTGCAGTGCCCCTGAGCTCCATTTGTCTCCTCGCTTTTTTGGGAGCTGGCCGCAAAAGCGCAGGATTGCTTCAGGCCCTATTTTGGTTCTGGGGGGCAGGCTGAGCCTGTGGTTCATTCTTCTTCCTGATGGGAAAATGGAGTGACCTATGCCTGTCTCAACACCTAGGGCTCGTCTCTCGTTGGTTCCGCGTCTTCCCGTTCATCCTCAGGACAAATTGCAACCTGTACAATCAGGAGGTTAAAGGTGCTGATTCTCCAAGTAGGGAGATGGTTAGTCAAGCGGCTGGAATGGCGAACCCGAGCACAAGGAGAGGAGAAATGAGGTGCGTTTTAGAAACATTTCCCGATCTCATGGCATACCATCTTCTGGGTTTCCCATGCATGTTTTGATGTAGGAAGATTCCCTTGTACCTGGAGATTTGAGACCCATGGGGTGTGTTCCCGCAGTGTTATTTAAAGTATCTGCGTTTGCTCACCCAACCTCACCAATCCTCTCATCCCCAAGAGTGTCCAGCCTTATGTCTCATCCAGCTGTGGGTCTAGATATGGTCAATCCAGGTTGCATCATAGACCCTGAACGGATTTTGTAAGAATTTCTCTCTCTTTCACTGTCTTTGTTTTGTGGGTTTTTTAAAGTAATGTATGTTTAGAATGGAGTTTGGCTGCTTTTCCCTGCTGTGTTTATGCCGCTTTACACCCTCTTGATTCACTTGCAGAGAGATATCGATACATAGGTTTTCAGATTCATACTAGTCAGATATATTCTTGTGCGGTGACTAGGGGGTGTTGAGTCCAGTTCACTGAGCAGGGAGTGGCCTTGTCTATTACATATTTGCCTTATGGAGCGGTGTCTGAGCTAATTTCAAACCCTTGTTTTATGCATCACCCCACCTCACCTTTCCCGTTAATCAGCCATAGTGTGTCTTCTAAAGGTGTGCCTCTGTTCTGTTTCGTAATTCAGTTCAAGTGTAGCGATTTTGACATTCCCTCTATAAGCGATATCTTAGGATAAGTGCCTTTTTCTGTGTGACTTATTTCACTTAGAATCATCGTCGCTATATCCACACATCATGCTGCTAACTAGCCTTATGACATTGATTTCATGGCTGAGTGATATTCCATTGTGCCAAGTACCACCATTTCTTTATCCATTTTTCTCTTTCCTGGGATATTGAAGGTGTACGGAAGCGGAGGTTCTTGGCAACAGAGCAGCCGTAAAGTTTGGGGTGCCTGTGTCTTGTTGATTTTTAGTTTTCCCAATTTATACGCCCATGAGTGGAAGTGCCCTATGCTCTCTACGCTGTGTTTATTACTTGTTTCAGGACACACCGTACTCTTCTCCAGAGTGCCTGTTGGCAATTTACATCCCGCCCATCAGCGTAGCAAGGCTCCCATGTCTCCATGGCCTGTCCTGCTTTTCTGGTTTTTACACTTTGTTCAGCATGGCCCTTTTGAACGAGGGCAAGCGAGACTTCTTTGTAGCGCTGATTTGCCCTTCCGGCTTGCTTGGTTGGCCAAAAAGGGCGTATGCGTTTTTTCCTGAATATATTCAGGATAAAACGCATACGCCCTTTTTGGCCAAGGGCATCATTGTCAACGTTTTGCCGCTTTTCATGTGCTTTAAAGGCGAGTCGAATCTACCTCCTGAAATCTGTTTCCTGCAAATCTGCCTTGCTTTGAAATCCTCTTCGTTGCCTTCCCTCAATATATTTGTGGACGAGAGTTCTCATTTATAACTCTGCACGTTTGTGAATTGCAGTGCCCCTGAGCTCCATTTGTCTCCTCGCTTTTTTGGGAGCTGGCCGCAAAAGTGCAGGATTGCTTCAGGCCCTATTTTGGTTCTGGGGGGCAGGCTGAGCCTGTGGTTCATTCTTCTTCCTGATGGGAAAATGGAGTGACCTATGCCTGTCCCAACACCTAGGGCTCGTCTCTCGTTGGTTCCGCGTCTTCCCGTTCATCCTCAGGACAAATTGCAACCTGTACAATCAGGAGGTTAAAGGTGCTGATTCTCCAAGTAGGGAGATGGTTAGTCAAGCGGCTGGAATGGCGAACCCGAGCACAAGGAGAGGAGAAATGAGGTGCGTTTTAGAAACCTTTCCCGATCTCATGGCATACCATCTTCTGGGTTTCCCATGCATGTTTTGATGTAGGAAGATTCCCTTGTACCTGGAGATTTGAGACCCATGGGGTGTGTTCCCCGCAGTGTTATTTAAAGTATCTGCGTTTGCTCACCCAACCTCACCAATCCTCTCAGCCCCAAGAGTGTCCAGCCTTATGTCTCATCCAGCTGTGGGTCTAGATATGGTCAATCCAGGTTGCATCAGAGACCCTGAACGGATTTTGTAAGAATTTCTCTCTCTTTCACTGTCTTTGCTTTATGGGTTTTTTAAAGTAATGTATGTTTAGAATGGGGTTTGGCTGCTTTTCCCTGCTGTGTTTATGCCGCTTTACACCCTCTTGATTCACTTGCAGAGAGATATCGATACATAGGTTTTCAGATTCATACTAGTCAGATATATTCTTGTGCGGTGACTAGGGGGTGTTGAGTCCAGTTCACTGAGCAGGGAGTAGGCCTTGTCTATTACATATTTGGCTTATGGAGCGGTGTCTGAGCTAATTTCAAACCCTTGTTTTATGCATCACCCCACCTCACCTTTCCCGTTAATCAGCCATAGTGTGTCTTCTAAAGGTGTGCCTCTGTTCTGTTTCGTAATTCAGTTCAAGTGTAGCGATTTTGACATTCCCTCTATAAGCGATATCTTAGGATAAGTGCCTTTTTCTGTGTGACTTATTTCACTTAGAATCATCGTCGCTATATCCACACATCATGCTGCTAACTAGCCTTATGACATTGATTTCATGGCTGAGTGATATTCCATTGTGCCAAGTACCACCATTTGTTTATCCATTTTTCTCTTTCCTGGGATATTGAAGGTGTACCGAAGCGGAGGTTCTTGGCAACAGAGCAGCCGTAAGGTTTGGGGTGCCTGTGTCTTGTTGACTTTTAGTTTTCCCAATTTATACGCCCATGAGTGGAAGTGCCCTATGCTCTCTACGCTGTGTTTATTACTTGTTTCAGGACACACCGTACTCTTCTCCAGAGTGCCTGTTGGCAATTTACATCCCGCCCATCACCGTAGCAAGGCTCCCATGTCTCCATGGCCTGTCCTGCTTTTCTGGTTTTTACACTTTGTTCAGCATGGCCCTTTTGACCGAGGGCAAGCGAGACTTCTTTGTAGCGCTGATTTGCCCTTCCGGCTTGCTTGGTTGGCCAAAAAGGGCGTATGCGTTTTTTCCTGAATATATTCAGGAAAAAACGCATACGCCCTTTTTGGCCAAGGGCATCATTGTCAACGTTTTGCCGCTTTTCATGTGCTTTAAAGGCGAGTCGAATCTACCTCCTGAAATCTGTTTCCTGCAAATCTGCCTTGCTTTCAAATCCTCTTCGTTGCCTTCCCTTAATATATTTGTGGACGAGAGTTCTCATTTATAACTCTGCACGTTTGTGAATTGCAGTGCCCCTGAGCTCCATTTGTCTCCTCGCTTTTTTGGGAGCTGGCCGCAAAAGCGCAGGATTGCTTCAGGCCCTATTTTGGTTCTGGGGGGCAGGCTGAGCCTGTGGTTCATTCTTCTTCCTGATGGGAAAATGGAGTGACCTATGCCTGTCTCAACACCTAGGGCTCGTCTCTCGTTGGTTCCGCGTCTTCCCGTTCATCCTCAGGACAAATTGCAACCTGTACAATCAGGAGGTTAAAGGTGCTGATTCTCCAAGTAGGGAGATGGTTAGTCAAGCGGCTGGAATGGCGAACCCGAGCACAAGGAGAGGAGAAATGAGGTGCGTTTTAGAAACATTTCCCGATCTCATGGCATACCATCTTCTGGGTTTCCCATGCATGTTTTGATGTAGGAAGATTCCCTTGTACCTGGAGATTTGAGACCCATGGGGTGTGTTCCCGCAGTGTTATTTAAAGTATCTGCGTTTGCTCACCCAACCTCACCAATCCTCTCATCCCCAAGAGTGTCCAGCCTTATGTCTCATCCAGCTGTGAGTCTAGATATGGTCAATCCAGGTTGCATCATAGACCCTGAACGGATTTTGTAAGAATTTCTCTCTCTTTCACTGTCTTTGTTTTGTGGGTTTTTTAAAGTAATGTATGTTTAGAATGGAGTTTGGCTGCTTTTCCCTGCTGTGTTTATGCCGCTTTACACCCTCTTGATTCACTTGCAGAGAGATATCGATACATAGGTTTTCAGATTCATACTAGTCAGATATATTCTTGTGCGGTGACTAGGGGGTGTTGAGTCCAGTTCACTGAGCAGGGAGTGGCCTTGTCTATTACATATTTGGCTTATGGAGCGGTGTCTGAGCTAATTTCAAACCCTTGTTTTATGCATCACCCCACCTCACCTTTCCCGTTAATCAGCCATAGTGTGTCTTCTAAAGGTGTGCCTCTGTTCTGTTTCGTAATTCAGTTCAAGTGTAGCGATTTTGACATTCCCTCTATAAGCGATATCTTAGGATAAGTGCCTTTTTCTGTGTGACTTATTTCACTTAGAATCTTCGTCGCTATATCCACACATTATGCTGCTAACTAGCCTTATGACATTGATTTCATGGCTGAGTGATATTCCATTGTGCCAAGTACCACCATTTCTTTATCCATTTTTCTCTTTCCTGGGATATTGAAGGTGTACGGAAGCGGAGGTTCTTGGCAACAGAGCAGCCGTAAAGTTTGGGGTGCCTGTGTCTTGTTGATTTTTAGTTTTCCCAATTTATACGCCCATGAGTGGAAGTGCCCTATGCTCTCTACGCTGTGTTTATTACTTGTTTCAGGACACACCGTACTCTTCTCCAGAGTGCCTGTTGGCAATTTACATCCCGCCCATCAGCGTAGCAAGGCTCCCATGTCTCCATGGCCTGTCCTGCTTTTCTGGTTTTTACACTTTGTTCAGCATGGCCCTTTTGAACGAGGGCAAGCGAGACTTCTTTGTAGCGCTGATTTGCCCTCCCGGCTTGCTTGGTTGGCCAAAAAGGGCGTATGCGTTTTTTCCTGAATATATTCAGGATAAAACGCATACGCCCTTTTTGGCCAAGGGCATCATTGTCAACGTTTTGCCGCTTTTCATGTGCTTTAAAGGCGAGTCGAATCTACCTCCTGAAATCTGTTTCCTGCAAATCTGCCTTGCTTTGAAATCCTCTTCGTTGCCTTCCCTCAATATATTTGTGGACGAGAGTTCTCATTTATAACTCTGCACGTTTGTGAATTGCAGTGCCCCTGAGCTCCATTTGTCTCCTCGCTTTTTTGGGAGCTGGCCGCAAAAGCGCAGGATTGCTTCAGGCCCTATTTTGGTTCTGGGGGGCAGGCTGAGCCTGTGGTTCATTCTTCTTCCTGATGGGAAAATGGAGTGACCTATGCCTGTCTCAACACCTAGGGCTCGTCTCTCGTTGGTTCCGCGTCTTCCCGTTCATCCTCAGGACAAATTGCAACCTGTACAATCAGGAGGTTAAAGGTGCTGATTCTCCAAGTAGGGAGATGGTTAGTCAAGCGGCTGGAATGGCGAACCCGAGCACAAGGAGAGGAGAAATGAGGTGCGTTTTAGAAACATTTCCCGATCTCATGGCATACCATCTTCTGGGTTTCCCATGCATGTTTAATGTAGGAAGATTCCCTTGTACCTGGAGATTTGAGACCCATGGGGTGTGTTCCCGCAGTGTTATTTAAAGTATCTGCGTTTGCTCACCCAACCTCACCAATCCTCTCATCCCCAAGAGTGTCCAGCCTTATGTCTCATCCAGCTGTGGGTCTAGATATGGTCAATCCAGGTTGCATCATAGACCCTGAACGGATTTTGTAAGAATTTCTCTCTCTTTCACTGTCTTTGTTTTGTGGGTTTTTTAAAGTAATGTATGTTTAGAATGGAGTTTGGCTGCTTTTCCCTGCTGTGTTTATGCCGCTTTACACCCTCTTGATTCACTTGCAGAGAGATATCGATACATAGGTTTTCAGATTCATACTAGTCAGATATATTCTTGTGCGGTGACTAGGGGGTGTTGAGTCCAGTTCACTGAGCAGGGAGTGGCCTTGTCTATTACATATTTGCCTTATGGAGCGGTGTCTGAGCTAATTTCAAACCCTTGTTTTATGCATCACCCCACCTCACCTTTCCCGTTAATCAGCCATAGTGTGTCTTCTAAAGGTGTGCCTCTGTTCTGTTTCGTAATTCAGTTCAAGTGTAGCGATTTTGACATTCCCTCTATAAGCGATATCTTAGGATAAGTGCCTTTTTCTGTGTGACTTATTTCACTTAGAATCATCGTCGCTATATCCACACATCATGCTGCTAACTAGCCTTATGACATTGATTTCATGGCTGAGTGATATTCCATTGTGCCAAGTACCACCATTTCTTTATCCATTTTTCTCTTTCCTGGGATATTGAAGGAGTACCGAAGCGGAGGTTCTTGGAAATAGAGCAGCCGTAAAGTTTGGGGTGCCTGTGTCTTGTTGACTTTTAGTTTTCCCAATTTATACGCCCATGAGTGGAAGTGCCCTATGCTCTCTACGCTGTGTTTATTACTTGTTTCAGGACACACCGTACTCTTCTCCAGAGTGCCTGTTGGCAATTTACATCCCGCCCATCAGCGTAGCAAGGCTCCCATGTCTCCATGGCCTGTCCTGCTTTTCTGGTTTTTACACTTTGTTCAGCATGGCCCTTTTGACCGAGGGCAAGCGAGACTTCTTTGTAGCGCTGATTTGCCCTTCCGGCTTGCTTGGTTGGCCAAAAAGGGCGTATGCGTTTTTTCCTGAATATATTCAGGAAAAAACGCATACGCCCTTTTTGGCCAAGGGCATCATTGTCAACGTTTTGCCGCTTTTCATGTGCTTTAAAGGCGAGTCGAATCTACCTCCTGAAATCTGTTTCCTGCAAATCTGCCTTGCTTTCAAATCCTCTTCGTTGCCTTCCCTCAATATATTTGTGGACGAGAGTTCTCATTTATAACTCTGCACGTTTGTGAATTGCAGTGCCCCTGAGCTCCATTTGTCTCCTCGCTTTTTTGGGAGCTGGCCGCAAAAGCGCAGGATTGCTTCAGGCCCTATTTTGGTTCTGGGGGGCAGGCTGAGCCTGTGGTACATTCTTCTTTCTGATCGGAAAATGGAGTGACCTATGCCTGTCCCAACACCTAGGGCTCGTCTCTCGTTGGTTCCGCGTCTTCCCGTTCATCCTCAGGACAAATTGCAACCTGTACAATCAGGAGGTTAAAGGTGCTGATTCTCCAAGTAGGGAGATGGTTAGTCAAGCGGCTGGAATGGTGAACCCGAGCACAAGGAGAGGAGAAATGAGGTGCGTTTTAGAAACCTTTCCCGATCTCATGGCATACCATCTTCAGGGTTTCCCATGCATGTTTTGATGTAGGAAGATTCCCTTGTACCTGGAGATTTGAGACCCATGGGGTGTGTTCCCCGCAGTGTTATTTAAAGTATCTGCGTTTGCTCACCCAACCTCACCAATCCTCTCAGCCCCAAGAGTGTCCAGCCTTATGTCTCATCCAGCTGTGGGTCTAGATATGGTCAATCCAGGTTGCATCAGAGACCCTGAACGGATTTTGTAAGAATTTCTCTCTCTTTCACTGTCTTTGCTTTATGGGTTTTTTAAAGTAATGTATGTTTAGAATGGGGTTTGGCTGCTTTTCCCTGCTGTGTTTATGCCGCTTTACACCCTCTTGATTCACTTGCAGAGAGATATCGATACATAGGTTTTCAGATTCATACTAGTCAGATATATTCTTGTGCGGTGACTAGGGGGTGTTGAGTCCAGTTCACTGAGCAGGGAGTAGGCCTTGTCTATTACATATTTGGCTTATGGAGCGGTGTCTGAGCTAATTTCAAACCCTTGTTTTATGCATCACCCCACCTCACCTTTCCCGTTAATCAGCCATAGTGTGTCTTCTAAAGGTGTGCCTCTGTTCTGTTTCGTAATTCAGTTCAAGTGTAGCGATTTTGACATTCCCTCTATAAGCGATATCTTAGGATAAGTGCCTTTTTCTGTGTGACTTATTTCACTTAGAATCATCGTCGCTATATCCACACATCATGCTGCTAACTAGCCTTATGACATTGATTTCATGGCTGAGTGATATTCCATTGTGCCAAGTACCACCATTTGTTTATCCATTTTTCTCTTTCCTGGGATATTGAAGGTGTACCGAAGCGGAGGTTCTTGGCAACAGAGCAGCCGTAAGGTTTGGGGTGCCTGTGTCTTGTTGACTTTTAGTTTTCCCAATTTATACGCCCATGAGTGGAAGTGCCCTATGCTCTCTACGCTGTGTTTATTACTTGTTTCAGGACACACCGTACTCTTCTCCAGAGTGCCTGTTGGCAATTTACATCCCGCCCATCACCGTAGCAAGGCTCCCATGTCTCCATGGCCTGTCCTGCTTTTCTGGTTTTTACACTTTGTTCAGCATGGCCCTTTTGACCGAGGGCAAGCGAGACTTCTTTGTAGCGCTGATTTGCCCTTCCGGCTTGCTTGGTTGGCCAAAAAGGGCGTATGCGTTTTTTCCTGAATATATTCAGGAAAAAACGCATACGCCCTTTTTGGCCAAGGGCATCATTGTCAACGTTTTGCCGCTTTTCATGTGCTTTAAAGGCGAGTCGAATCTACCTCCTGAAATCTGTTTCCTGCAAATCTGCCTTGCTTTCAAATCCTCTTCGTTGCCTTCCCTTAATATATTTGTGGACGAGAGTTCTCATTTATAACTCTGCACGTTTGTGAATTGCAGTGCCCCTGAGCTCCATTTGTCTCCTCGCTTTTTTGGGAGCTGGCCGCAAAAGCGCAGGATTGCTTCAGGCCCTATTTTGGTTCTGGGGGGCAGGCTGAGCCTGTGGTTCATTCTTCTTCCTGATGGGAAAATGGAGTGAACTATGCCTGTCTCAACACCTAGGGCTCGTCTCTCGTTGGTTCCGCGTCTTCCCGTTCATCCTCAGGACAAATTGCAACCTGTACAATCAGGAGGTTAAAGGTGCTGATTCTCCAAGTAGGGAGATGGTTAGTCAAGCGGCTGGAATGGCGAACCCGAGCACAAGGAGAGGAGAAATGAGGTGCGTTTTAGAAACATTTCCCGATCTCATGGCATACCATCTTCTGGGTTTCCCATGCATGTTTTGATGTAGGAAGATTCCCTTGTACCTGGAGATTTGAGACCCATGGGGTGTGTTCCCGCAGTGTTATTTAAAGTATCTGCGTTTGCTCACCCAACCTCACCAATCCTCTCATCCCCAAGAGTGTCCAGCCTTATGTCTCATCCAGCTGTGGGTCTAGATATGGTCAATCCAGGTTGCATCATAGACCCTGAACGGATTTTGTAAGAATTTCTCTCTCTTTCACTGTCTTTGTTTTGTGGGTTTTTTAAAGTAATGTATGTTTAGAATGGAGTTTGGCTGCTTTTCCCTGCTGTGTTTATGCCGCTTTACACCCTCTTGATTCACTTGCAGAGAGATATCGATACATAGGTTTTCAGATTCATACTAGTCAGATATATTCTTGTGCGGTGACTAGGGGGTGTTGAGTCCAGTTCACTGAGCAGGGAGTGGCCTTGTCTATTACATATTTGGCTTATGGAGCGGTGTCTGAGCTAATTTCAAACCCTTGTTTTATGCATCACCCCACCTCACCTTTCCCGTTAATCAGCCATAGTGTGTCTTCTAAAGGTGTGCCTCTGTTCTGTTTCGTAATTCAGTTCAAGTGTAGCGATTTTGACATTCCCTCTATAAGCGATATCTTAGGATAAGTGCCTTTTTCTGTGTGACTTATTTCACTTAGAATCTTCGTCGCTATATCCACACATTATGCTGCTAACTAGCCTTATGACATTGATTTCATGGCTGAGTGATATTCCATTGTGCCAAGTACCACCATTTCTTTATCCATTTTTCTCTTTCCTGGGATATTGAAGGTGTACGGAAGCGGAGGTTCTTGGCAACAGAGCAGCCGTAAAGTTTGGGGTGCCTGTGTCTTGTTGATTTTTAGTTTTCCCAATTTATACGCCCATGAGTGGAAGTGCCCTATGCTCTCTACGCTGTGTTTATTACTTGTTTCAGGACACACCGTACTCTTCTCCAGAGTGCCTGTTGGCAATTTACATCCCGCCCATCAGCGTAGCAAGGCTCCCATGTCTCCATGGCCTCTCCTGCTTTTCTGGTTTTTACACTTTGTTCAGCATGGCCCTTTTGAACGAGGGCAAGCGAGACTTCTTTGTAGCGCTGATTTGCCCTTCCGGCTTGCTTGGTTGGCCAAAAAGGGCGTATGCGTTTTTTCCTGAATATATTCAGGATAAAACGCATACGCCCTTTTTGGCCAAGGGCATCATTGTCAACGTTTTGCCGCTTTTCATGTGCTTTAAAGGCGAGTCGAATCTACCTCCTGAAATCTGTTTCCTGCAAATCTGCCTTGCTTTGAAATCCTCTTCGTTGCCTTCCCTCAATATATTTGTGGACGAGAGTTCTCATTTATAACTCTGCACGTTTGTGAATTGCAGTGCCCCTGAGCTCCATTTGTCTCCTCGCTTTTTTGGGAGCTGGCCGCAAAAGCGCAGGATTGCTTCAGGCCCTATTTTGGTTCTGGGGGGCAGGCTGAGCCTGTGGTTCATTCTTCTTCCTGATGGGAAAATGGAGTGACCTATGCCTGTCTCAACACCTAGGGCTCGTCTCTCGTTGGTTCCGCGTCTTCCCGTTCATCCTCAGGACAAATTGCAACCTGTACAATCAGGAGGTTAAAGGTGCTGATTCTCCAAGTAGGGAGATGGTTAGTCAAGCGGCTGGAATGGCGAACCCGAGCACAAGGAGAGGAGAAATGAGGTGCGTTTTAGAAACCTTTCCCGATCTCATGGCATACCATCTTCTGGGTTTCCCATGCATGTTTTGATGTAGGAAGATTCCCTTGTACCTGGAGATTTGAGACCCATGGGGTGTGTTCCCCGCAGTGTTATTTAAAGTATCTGCGTTTGCTCACCCAACCTCACCAATCCTCTCAGCCCCAAGAGTGTCCAGCCTTATGTCTCATCCAGCTGTGGGTCTAGATATGGTCAATCCAGGTTGCATCAGAGACCCTGAACAGATTTTGTAAGAATTTCTCTCTCTTTCACTGTCTTTGCTTTATGGGTTTTTTAAAGTAATGTATGTTTAGAATGGGGTTTGGCTGCTTTTCCCTGCTGTGTTTATGCCGCTTTACACCCTCTTGATTCACTTGCAGAGAGATATCGATACATAGGTTTTCAGATTCATACTAGTCAGATATATTCTTGTGCGGTGACTAGGGGGTGCTGAGTCCAGTTCACTGAGCAGGGAGTAGGCCTTGTCTATTACATATTTGGCTTATGGAGCGGTGTCTGAGCTAATTTCAAACCCTTGTTTTATGCATCACCCCACCTCACCTTTCCCGTTAAGCAGCCATAGTGTGTCTTCTAAAGGTGTGACTCTGTTCTGTTTTGTAATTCAGTTCAAGTGAAGCGATTTTGACATTCCGTCTATAAGCTATATCTTAGGATAAGTACCTTTTTCTGTGTGACTTATTTCACTTAGAATCATCGTACCTAAATCCACTCATCATGCTGCTAACTAGCCTTATGACATTGATTTCATGGCTGAGTGATATTCCATTGTGCCAAGTACCACCATTTCTTTATCCATTTTTCTCTTTCCTGGGATATTGAAGGTGTACCGAAGTGGAGGTTCTTGGAAACAGAGCAGCCGTAAACTTTAGGGTGCCTGTGTCTTGTTGATTTTTAGTTTTCCCAATTTATACGCCCTTGAGTGGAAGTGCCCTATGCTCTCTACGCTGTGTTTATTACTTGTTTCAGGACACACTGTACTCTTCTCCAGAGTGCCTGTTGGCAATTTACATCCCGCCCATCAGCGTAGCAAGGCTCCCATGTCTCCATGGCCTGTCCTGCTTTTCTGGTTTTTACACTTTGTTCAGCATGGCCCTTTTGACCGAGGGCAAGCGAGACTTCTTTGTAGCGCTGATTTGCCCTTCCGGCTTGCTTGGTTGGCCAAAAAGGGCGTATGCGTTTTTTCCTGAATATATTCAGGATAAAACGCATACGCCCTTTTTGGCCAAGGGCATCATTGTCAACGTTTTGCCGCTTTTCATGTGCTTTAAAGGCGAGTCGAATCTACCTCCTGAAATCTGTTTCCTGCAAATCTGCCTTGCTTTGAAATCCTCTTCGTTGCCTTCCCTCAATATATTTGTGGACGAGAGTTCTCATTTATAACTCTGCACGTTTGTGAATTGCAGTGCCCCTGAGCTCCATTTGTCTCCTCGCTTTTTTGGGAGCTGGCCGCAAAAGTGCAGGATTGCTTCAGGCCCTATTTTGGTTCTGGGGGGCAGGCTGAGCCTGTGGTTCATTCTTCTTCCTGATGGGAAAATGGAGTGACCTATGCCTGTCCCAACACCTAGGGCTCGTCTCTCGTTGGTTCCGCGTCTTCCCGTTCATCCTCAGGACAAATTGCAACCTGTACAATCAGGAGGTTAAAGGTGCTGATTCTCCAAGTAGGGAGATGGTTAGTCAAGCGGCTGGAATGGCGAACCCGAGCACAAGGAGAGGAGAAATGAGGTGCGTTTTAGAAACCTTTCCCGATCTCATGGCATACCATCTTCTGGGTTTCCCATGCATGTTTTGATGTAGGAAGATTCCCTTGTACCTGGAGATTTGAGACCCATGGGGTGTGTTCCCCGCAGTGTTATTTAAAGTATCTGCGTTTGCTCACCCAACCTCACCAATCCTCTCAGCCCCAAGAGTGTCCAGCCTTATGTCTCATCCAGCTGTGGGTCTAGATATGGTCAATCCAGGTTGCATCAGAGACCCTGAACGGATTTTGTAAGAATTTCTCTCTCTTTCACTGTCTTTGCTTTATGGGTTTTTTAAAGTAATGTATGTTTAGAATGGGGTTTGGCTGCTTTTCCCTGCTGTGTTTATGCCGCTTTACACCCTCTTGATTCACTTGCAGAGAGATATCGATACATAGGTTTTCAGATTCATACTAGTCAGATATATTCTTGTGCGGTGACTAGGGGGTGTTGAGTCCAGTTCACTGAGCAGGGAGTAGGCCTTGTCTATTACATATTTGGCTTATGGAGCGGTGTCTGAGCTAATTTCAAACCCTTGTTTTATGCATCACCCCACCTCACCTTTCCCGTTAATCAGCCATAGTGTGTCTTCTAAAGGTGTGCCTCTGTTCTGTTTCGTAATTCAGTTCAAGTGTAGCGATTTTGACATTCCCTCTATAAGCGATATCTTAGGATAAGTGCCTTTTTCTGTGTGACTTATTTCACTTAGAATCATCGTCGCTATATCCACACATCATGCTGCTAACTAGCCTTATGACATTGATTTCATGGCTGAGTGATATTCCATTGTGCCAAGTACCACCATTTGTTTATCCATTTTTCTCTTTCCTGGGATATTGAAGGTGTACCGAAGCGGAGGTTCTTGGCAACAGAGCAGCCGTAAGGTTTGGGGTGCCTGTGTCTTGTTGACTTTTAGTTTTCCCAATTTATACGCCCATGAGTGGAAGTGCCCTATGCTCTCTACGCTGTGTTTATTACTTGTTTCAGGACACACCGTACTCTTCTCCAGAGTGCCTGTTGGCAATTTACATCCCGCCCATCACCGTAGCAAGGCTCCCATGTCTCCATGGCCTGTCCTGCTTTTCTGGTTTTTACACTTTGTTCAGCATGGCCCTTTTGACCGAGGGCAAGCGAGACTTCTTTGTAGCGCTGATTTGCCCTTCCGGCTTGCTTGGTTGGCCAAAAAGGGCGTATGCGTTTTTTCCTGAATATATTCAGGAAAAAACGCATACGCCCTTTTTGGCCAAGGGCATCATTGTCAACGTTTTGCCGCTTTTCATGTGCTTTAAAGGCGAGTCGAATCTACCTCCTGAAATCTGTTTCCTGCAAATCTGCCTTGCTTTCAAATCCTCTTCGTTGCCTTCCCTTAATATATTTGTGGACGAGAGTTCTCATTTATAACTCTGCACGTTTGTGAATTGCAGTGCCCCTGAGCTCCATTTGTCTCCTCGCTTTTTTGGGAGCTGGCCGCAAAAGCGCAGGATTGCTTCAGGCCCTATTTTGGTTCTGGGGGGCAGGCTGAGCCTGTGGTTCATTCTTCTTCCTGATGGGAAAATGGAGTGAACTATGCCTGTCTCAACACCTAGGGCTCGTCTCTCGTTGGTTCCGCGTCTTCCCGTTCATCCTCAGGACAAATTGCAACCTGTACAATCAGGAGGTTAAAGGTGCTGATTCTCCAAGTAGGGAGATGGTTAGTCAAGCGGCTGGAATGGCGAACCCGAGCACAAGGAGAGGAGAAATGAGGTGCGTTTTAGAAACATTTCCCGATCTCATGGCATACCATCTTCTGGGTTTCCCATGCATGTTTTGATGTAGGAAGATTCCCTTGTACCTGGAGATTTGAGACCCATGGGGTGTGTTCCCGCAGTGTTATTTAAAGTATCTGCGTTTGCTCACCCAACCTCACCAATCCTCTCATCCCCAAGAGTGTCCAGCCTTATGTCTCATCCAGCTGTGGGTCTAGATATGGTCAATCCAGGTTGCATCATAGACCCTGAACGGATTTTGTAAGAATTTCTCTCTCTTTCACTGTCTTTGTTTTGTGGGTTTTTTAAAGTAATGTATGTTTAGAATGGAGTTTGGCTGCTTTTCCCTGCTGTGTTTATGCCGCTTTACACCCTCTTGATTCACTTGCAGAGAGATATCGATACATAGGTTTTCAGATTCATACTAGTCAGATATATTCTTGTGCGGTGACTAGGGGGTGTTGAGTCCAGTTCACTGAGCAGGGAGTGGCCTTGTCTATTACATATTTGGCTTATGGAGCGGTGTCTGAGCTAATTTCAAACCCTTGTTTTATGCATCACCCCACCTCACCTTTCCCGTTAATCAGCCATAGTGTGTCTTCTAAAGGTGTGCCTCTGTTCTGTTTCGTAATTCAGTTCAAGTGTAGCGATTTTGACATTCCCTCTATAAGCGATATCTTAGGATAAGTGCCTTTTTCTGTGTGACTTATTTCACTTAGAATCTTCGTCGCTATATCCACACATTATGCTGCTAACTAGCCTTATGACATTGATTTCATGGCTGAGTGATATTCCATTGTGCCAAGTACCACCATTTCTTTATCCATTTTTCTCTTTCCTGGGATATTGAAGGTGTACGGAAGCGGAGGTTCTTGGCAACAGAGCAGCCGTAAAGTTTGGGGTGCCTGTGTCTTGTTGATTTTTAGTTTTCCCAATTTATACGCCCATGAGTGGAAGTGCCCTATGCTCTCTACGCTGTGTTTATTACTTGTTTCAGGACACACCGTACTCTTCTCCAGAGTGCCTGTTGGCAATTTACATCCCGCCCATCAGCGTAGCAAGGCTCCCATGTCTCCATGGCCTCTCCTGCTTTTCTGGTTTTTACACTTTGTTCAGCATGGCCCTTTTGAACGAGGGCAAGCGAGACTTCTTTGTAGCGCTGATTTGCCCTTCCGGCTTGCTTGGTTTGCCAAAAAGGGCGTATGCGTTTTTTCCTGAATATATTCAGGATAAAACGCATACGCCCTTTTTGGCCAAGGGCATCATTGTCAACGTTTTGCCGCTTTTCATGTGCTTTAAAGGCGAGTCGAATCTACCTCCTGAAATCTGTTTCCTGCAAATCTGCCTTGCTTTCAAATCCTCTTCGTTGCCTTCCCTCAATATATTTGTGGACGAGAGTTCTCATTTATAACTCTGCACGTTTGTGAATTGCAGTGCCCCTGAGCTCCATTTGTCTCCTCGCTTTTTTGGGAGCTGGCCGCAAAAGCGCAGGATTGCTTCAGGCCCTATTTTGGTTCTGGGGGGCAGGCTGAGCCTGTGGTTCATTCTTCTTCCTGATGGGAAAATGGAGTGACCTATGCCTGTCCCAACACCTAGGGCTCGTCTCTCGTTGGTTCCGCGTCTTCCCGTTCATCCTCAGGACAAATTGCAACCTGTACAATCAGGAGGTTAAAGGTGCTGATTCTCCAAGTAGGGAGATGGTTAGTCAAGCGGCTGGAATGGCGAACCCGAGCACAAGGAGAGGAGAAATGAGGTGCGTTTTAGAAACCTTTCCCGATCTCATGGCATACCATCTTCTGGGTTTCCCATGCATGTTTTGATGTAGGAAGATTCCCTTGTACCTGGAGATTTGAGACCCATGGGGTGTGTTCCCCGCAGTGTTATTTAAAGTATCTGCGTTTGCTCACCCAACCTCACCAATCCTCTCAGCCCCAAGAGTGTCCAGCCTTATGTCTCATCCAGCTGTGGGTCTAGATATGGTCAATCCAGGTTGCATCAGAGACCCTGAACAGATTTTGTAAGAATTTCTCTCTCTTTCACTGTCTTTGCTTTATGGGTTTTTTAAAGTAATGTATGTTTAGAATGGGGTTTGGCTGCTTTTCCCTGCTGTGTTTATGCCGCTTTACACCCTCTTGATTCACTTGCAGAGAGATATCGATACATAGGTTTTCAGATTCATACTAGTCAGATATATTCTTGTGCGGTGACTAGGGGGTGCTGAGTCCAGTTCACTGAGCAGGGAGTAGGCCTTGTCTATTACATATTTGGCTTATGGAGCGGTGTCTGAGCTAATTTCAAACCCTTGTTTTATGCATCACCCCACCTCACCTTTCCCGTTAAGCAGCCATAGTGTGTCTTCTAAAGGTGTGACTCTGTTCTGTTTTGTAATTCAGTTCAAGTGAAGCGATTTTGACATTCCGTCTATAAGCTATATCTTAGGATAAGTACCTTTTTCTGTGTGACTTATTTCACTTAGAATCATCGTACCTAAATCCACTCATCATGCTGCTAACTAGCCTTATGACATTGATTTCATGGCTGAGTGATATTCCATTGTGCCAAGTACCACCATTTCTTTATCCATTTTTCTCTTTCCTGGGATATTGAAGGTGTACCGAAGTGGAGGTTCTTGGAAACAGAGCAGCCGTAAACTTTAGGGTGCCTGTGTCTTGTTGATTTTTAGTTTTCCCAATTTATACGCCCTTGAGTGGAAGTGCCCTATGCTCTCTACGCTGTGTTTATTACTTGTTTCAGGACACACTGTACTCTTCTCCAGAGTGCCTGTTGGCAATTTACATCCCGCCCATCAGCGTAGCAAGGCTCCCATGTCTCCATGGCCTGTCCTGCTTTTCTGGTTTTTACACTTTGTTCAGCATGGCCCTTTTGACCGAGGGCAAGCGAGACTTCTTTGTAGCGCTGATTTGCCCTTCCGGCTTGCTTGGTTGGCCAAAAAGGGCGTATGCGTTTTTTCCTGAATATATTCAGGAAAAAACGCATACGCCCTTTTTGGCCAAGGGCATCATTGTCAACGTTTTGCCGCTTTTCATGTGCTTTAAAGGCGAGTCGAATCTACCTCCTGAAATCTGTTTCCTGCAAATCTGCCTTGCTTTCAAATCCTCTTCGTTGCCTTCCCTCAATATATTTGTGGACGAGAGTTCTCATTTATAACTCTGCACGTTTGTGAATTGCAGTGCCCCTGAGCTCCATTTGTCTCCTCGATTTTTTGGGAGCTGGCCGCAAAAGCGCAGGATTGCTTCAGGCCCTATTTTGGTTCTGGGGGGCAGGCTGAGCCTGTGGTTCATTCTTCTTCCTGATGGGAAAATGGAGTGACCTGTGCCTGTCCCAACACCTAGGGCTAGTCTTTCGTTGGTTCCCCGTCTTCCCGTTCATCCTCAGGACAAATTGCAACCTGGACGAAACAGTAGGTTAAAGGTGCTGATTCTCCAAGTAGGGAGATGGTTAGTCAAGCGGCTGGAATGGCGAACCCGAGCACAAGGAGAGGAGAAATGAAGTTCGTTTTAGAAACCTTTCCCGATCTCATGGCATACCATCTTCTGGGTTTCCCATGCATGTTTTGATGTAGGAAGATGCCCTTGTACCTGGAGATTTGAGACCCATGGGGTGTGTTCCCCGCAGTGTTACTTTAAAGTATCTGCGTTTGCTCACCCAACCTCACCAATCCTCTCAGCCCCAAGAGTGTCCAGCCTTATGTCTCATCCAGCTGTGGGTCTAGATATGGTCAATCCAGGTTGCATCAGAGACCCTGAACGGATTTTGTAAGAATTTCTCTCTCTTTCACTGTCTTTGTTTTGTGGGTTTTTTAAAGTAATGTATGTTTAGAATGGGGTTTGGCTGCTTTTCCCTGCTGTGTTGATGCCACTTTACACCCTCTTGATTCACTTGCAGAGAGATATCGATACATAGGTTTTCAGATTCATAGTAGTCAGATATATTCTTGTGCGGTGACTAGGGGGTGTTGAGTCCAGTTCACTGAGCAGGGAGTAGGCCTTCTCTATTACATATTTGGCTTATGGAGCGGTGTCTGAGCTAATTTCAAACCCTTGTTTTATGCATCACCCCACCTCACCTTTCCCGTTAAGCAGCCATAGTGTGTCTTCTAAAGGTGTGACTCTGTTCTGTTTTGTAATTCAGTTCAAGTGAAGCGATTTTGACATTCCGTCTATAAGCTATATCTTAGGATAAGTACCTTTTTCTGTGTGACTTATTTCACTTAGAATCATCGTACCTAAATCCACTCATCATGCTGCTAACTAGCCTTATGACATTGATTTCATGGCTGAGTGATATTCCATTGTGCCAAGTACCACCATTTCTTTATCCATTTTTCTCTTTCCTGGGATATTGAAGGTGTACCGAAGCGGAGGTTCTTGGCAACAGAGCAGCCGTAAAGTTTGGGGTGCCTGTGTCTTGTTGATTTTTAGTTTTCCCAATTTATACGCCCATGAGTGGAAGTGACCTATGCTCTCTACGCTGTGTTTATTACTTGTTTCAGGACACACCGTACTCTTCTCCAGAGTGCCTGTTGGCAAATTATATCCCGCCCATCAGCGTAGCAAGGCTCCCATGTCTCCATGGCCTGTCCTGCTTTTCTGGTTTTTACACTTTGTTCAGCATGGCCCTTTTGACCGAGGGCAAGCGAGACTTCTTTGTAGCGCTGATTTGCCCTTCCGGCTTGCTTGGTTGGCCAAAAAGGGCGTATGCGTTTTCTCCTGAATATATTCAGGAAAAAACGCATACGCCCTTTTTGTTCAAGGGCATCATTGTCAACGTTTTGCCGCATTTCATGTGCTTTATAGGTGAGTCGAATCTACCTCCTGAAATCTGTTTCCTGCAAATCTGCCTTGCTTTCAAATCCTCTTCGTTGCCTTCCCTCAATATATTTGTGGACGAGAGTTCTCATTTATAACTCTGCACGTTTGTGAATTGCAGTGCCCCTGAGCTCCATTTGTCTCCTCGCTTTTTTGGGAGCTGGCCGCAAAAGCGCAGGATTGCTTCAGGCCCTATTTTGGTTCTGGGGGGCAGGCTGAGCCTGTGGTTCATTCTTCTTCCTGATGGGAAAATGGAGTGACCTATGCCTGTCCCAACACCTAGGGCTCGTCTGTCGTTGGTTCTGCGTCTTCCCGTTCATCCTCAGGAAAAATTGCAACCTGTACAGTCAGGAGGTTAAAGGTGCTGATTCTCCAAATAGGGAGATGGTTAGTCAAGCAGCTGGAATGGTGAACCCGAGCACAAGGAGAGGAGAAATGAGGTGCGTTTTAGAAACCTTTCCCGATCTCATGGCATACCATCTTCTGGGTTTCCCAGGCATGATTTGATGTAGGAAGATGCCCTTGTACCTGGAGATTTGAGACCCATGGGGTGTGTTCCCCGCAGTGTTACTTTAAAGTATCTGCGTTTGCTCACCCAACCTCACCAATCCTCTCAGCCCCAAGAGTGTCCAGCCTTATGTCTCATCCAGCTGTGGGTCTAGATATGGTCAATCCAGGTTGCATCAGAGACCCTGAACGGATTTTGTAAGAATTTCTCTCTCTTTCACTGTCTTTGTTTTGCGGGTTTTTTAAAGTAAGTTATGTTTAGAATCGGGCTTGGCTGCTTTTCCCTGCTGTGTTGATGCTGCTTTACACCCTCTTGATTCACTTGCAGAGAGATATCGATACATAGGATTTCAGATTCTTACTAGTCAGATATATTCTTGTGTGGTGACTAGGGTGTGTTGAGTCCAGTTCACTGAGCAGGGAGTAGGCCTTGTCTATTACATATTTGGCTTATGGAGCGGTCTCTGAGCTAATTTCAAACCCTTGTTTTATGCATCACCCCACCTCACCTTTCCCGTTCAGCAGCCATAGTGTGTCTTCTAAAGGTGTGACTCTGTTCTGTTTTGTAATTCAGTTCAAGTGTAGCCATTTTGACATTCCCTCTCTAAGCGATATCTTAGGATAAGTGTCTTTTTCTGTGTGACTTATTTCACTTAGAATCATCGTACCTAAATCCACTCATCATGCTGCTAACTAGCCTTATGACATTGATTTCATGGCTGAGTGATATTCCATTGTGCCAAGTACCACCATTTCTTTATCCATTTTTCTCTTTCCTGGGATATTGAAGGTGTACCGAAGCGGAGGTTCTTGGGAACAGAGCAGCCGTAAACTTTAGGGTGCCTTTGTCTTGTGGATTTTTAGTTTTCCCAATTTATACGCCCATGAGTGGAAGTGCCCTATGCTCTCTACGCTGTGTTTATTACTTGTTTCAGGACACACCGTACTCTTCTCCAGAGTGCCTGTTGGCAATTTACATCCCGCCCATCAGCGTAGCAAGGCTCCCATGTCTCCATGGCCTGTCCTGCTTTTCTGGTATTTACACTTTGTTCAGCATGGCCCTTTTGACCGAGGGCAAGCGAGACTTCTTTGTAGCGCTGATTTGTCCTTCCGGCTTGCCTGGTTGGCCAAAAAGGGCGTATGCGTTTTTTCCTGAATATATTCAGGAAAAAACGCATACGCCCTTTTTGGCCAAGGGCATCATTGTCAACGTTTTGCCACTTTTCATGGGCTTTAAAGGCGAGTCGAATCTACCTCCTGAAATCTGTTTCCTGCAAATCTGCCTTGCTTTCAAATCCTCTTCGTTGCCTTCCCTCAATATATTTGTGGACGAGAGTTCTCATTTATAACTCTGCACGTTTGTGAATTGCAGTGCCCCTGAGCTCCATTTGTCTCCTCGCTTTTTTGGGAGCTGGCCGCAAAAGCGCAGGATTGCTTCAGGCCCTATTTTGGTTCTGGGTGGCAGGCTGAGCCTGTGGTTCATTCTTCTTCCTGATGGGAAAATGGAGTGACCTGTGCCTGTCCCAAAACCTAGGGGTAGTCTCTCGTTGGTTCCCCGTCTTCCCGTTCATCTTCAGGACAAATTGCAACCTGTACGAAACAGGAGGTTAAAGGTGCTGATTCTCCAAGTAGGGAGATGGTTAGTCAAGCGGCTGGAATGGCGAACCGAAGCACAAGGAGAGGAGAAATGAGGTGCGTTTTAGAAACCTTTCCCGATCTCACGGCATACCATCTTCTGGGTTTCCCATGCATGTTTTGATGTAGGAAGATGCCCTTGTACCTGGAGATTTGAGACCCATGGGGTGTGTTCCCCGCAGTGTTACTTTAAAGTATCTGCGTTTGCTCACCCAACCTCACCAATCCTCTCAGCCCCAAGAGTGTCCAGCCTTATGTCTCATCCAGCTGTGGGTCTAGATATGGTCAATCCAGGTTGCATCAGAGACCCTGAACGGATTTTGTAAGAATTTCTCTCTCTTTCACTGTCTTTGTTTTGTGGGTTTTTTAAAGTAATGTATGTTTAGAATGGGGTTTGGCTGCTTTTCCCTGCTGTGTTGATGCCACTTTACACCCTCTTGATTCACTTGCAGAGAGATATCGATACATAGGTTTTCAGATTCATACTAGTCAGATATATTCTTGTGCGGTGACTAGGGGGTGTTGAGTCCAGTTCACTGAGCAGGGAGTAGGCCTTCTCTATTACATATTTGGCTTATGGAGTGGTGTCTGAGCTAATTTCAAACCCTTGTTTTATGCATCACCCCACCACACCTTTCCCGTTAAGCAGCCATAGTGTGTCTTCTAAAGCTGTGACTCTGTTCTGTTTTGTAATTCAGTTCAAGTGAAGCGATTTTGACATTCCCTCTATAAGCGATATCTTAGGATAAGTGCCTTTTTCTGTGTGACTTATTTCACTTAGAATCATCGTACCTAAATCCACTCATCATGCTGCTAACTAGCCTTATGACATTGATTTCATGGCTGAGTGATATTCCATTGTGGCAAGTACCACCATTTCTTTATCCATTTTTCTCTTTCCTGGGATATTGAAGGTGTACCGAAGCGGAGGTTCTTGGCAACAGAGCAGCCGTAAATTTTGGGGTGCCTGTGTCTTGTTGATTTTTAGTTTTCCCAATTTATACGCCCATGAGTGGAAGTGACCTATGCTCTCTACGCTGTGTTTATTACTTGTTTCAGGACACACCGTACTCTTCTCCAGAGTGCCTGATGGCAAATTATATCCCGCCCATCAGCGTAGCAAGGCTCCCATGTCTCCATGGCCTGTCCTGCTTTTCTGGTTTTTACACTTTGTTCAGCATGGCCCTTTTGACCGAGGGCAAGCGAGACTTCTTTGTAGCGCTGATTTGCCCTTCCGGCTTGCTTGGTTGGCCAAAAAGGGCGTATGCGTTTTCTCCTGAATATATTCAGGAAAAAACGCATACGCCCTTTTTGTTCAAGGGCATCATTGTCAACGTTTTGCCGCTTTTCATGTGCTTTATAGGTGAGTCGAATCTACCCCCTGAAATCTGTTTCCTGCAAATCTGCCTTGCTTTCAAATCCTCTTCGTTGCCTTCCCTCAATATATTTGTGGACGAGAGTTCTCATTTATAACTCTGCACGTTTGTGAATTGCAGTGCCCCTGAGCTCCATTTGTCTCCTCGCTTTTTTGGGAGCTGGCCGCAAAAGCGCAGGATTGCTTCAGGCCCTATTTTGGTTCTGGGGGGCAGGCTGAGCCTGTGGTTCATTCTTCTTCCTGATGGGAAAATGGAGTGACCTATGCCTGTCCCAACACCTAGGGCTCGTCTCTCGTTGGTTCCCCGTCTTCCCGTTCATCCTCAGGACAAATTGCAACCTAGACGAAACAGTAGGTTAAAGGTGCTGATTCTCCAAGTAGGGAGATGGTTAGTCAAGCGGCTGGAATGGCGAACCCAAACACAAGGAGAGGAGAAATGAGGTGCGTTTTAGAAACCTTTCCCGATCTCACGGCATATCATCTGCTGGCTTTCCCATGCATGTTTTGATGTAGGAAGATTCCCTTGTACCTGGAGATTTGAGACCCATGGGGTGGGTACCCCGCGGTATTACTTTAAAGCATCTGCATTTGCTCACCCAACCTCACCAATCCTCTCAGCCCCAAGAGTGTCCAGCCTTATGTCTCATCCAGCTGTGGGTCTAGATATGGTCAATCCAGGTTGCATCAGAGACCCTGAACGGATTTTGTAAGAATTTCTCTCTCTTTCACTGTCTTTGCTTTGTGGGTTTTTTAAAGTAATGTATGTTTAGAATGGGGTTTGGCTGCTTTTCCCTGCTGTGTTTATGCCACTTTACACCCTCTTGATTCACTTGCAGAGAGATATCAATACATAGGTTTTCAGATTCATACTAGTCAGATATATTCTTGTGCGGTGACTAGGGGGTGTTGAGT